>NC_057804.1:136495621-136795621 GCF_018294505.1 Triticum aestivum | reverse complement strand
CGTGGGCATCTCCGCTTCTCCATGCTGCCTCGGCAACTACCCGACTGACAAAAAGCTAGCGGGGGCACGGCTTGTCTTCATTACTCTCCGTCCCTTGCTCCAGATCCCCTTCCTTGCTTCCTTCCTTCCGAAATCTCCAGATCCGCTCCACTCCTTCCCTTTCAGCGAGCCATGGCGCCCAACAAGGTCAAAGTCGATGCGCCGCCGACTTGGTATTCGCCGGCCCTGGACGCCCCCAATATGTCGGAGAAGAATCTCGCTGCTACGCGCCTTATGATGGCAGTGGAGGGCAGCGAGATGGGGGAGACCGAACTCCGGGTTGGCTCCGCTGAGCCGGAGGCTAAGGGGAGCACCTTCTACCCCTTCTTCATGAACGCCATCGTCGCCGGCCTAGTTCCTCCCTTCTCTGACTTCTTCTACACCATCCTCCTCCATTACAGGTTGCAGGCCCATCATCTCCATCCCAACTCTGTTCTCCTCTTGTCGATTTTCACCTATTACTGCAAGGCGCACATTGGGGTGATGCCCTCCGTGGCTCTGCTGCGCCACTTCTTCTCCCTCCGAATCAACGGCAAGCACACTTTGGCGTGCGCCAACTTCGTCGCGTATGCCAAGGCCAACGCGATCTCAAAGACCGGGAAGAGGGCCAACAACTTCTGGAGCCAGTGGGTCATGATGGATGCCAGATGCGTCCACCCTCGATTGGTGCTGCCGACGGAGATGCCCCAGCCTAACGAAGGGTGGTCTCGCGTGAAGCTTGTTGACGACCGGGTGAAGCTGGTTCTAGAGAAGGTGAACGCCGACCTAAAGCCAGGAAACGTGAAGGCAGCGAAGCTGACAGGGGCTGAGGGAGTTCCGGACTAGGGGGTATCCGGATAGCCGAATTATCATCATCGGCCGGACTCAAAGACTATGAAGATACAAGATTGAAGACTTCGTCCCATGTCCGGATGGGACTTTCCTTGGCGTGGAAGGCAAGCTTGGCGATATGGATATGTAGATTTCCTACCTTTGTAACCGACTCTGTGTAACCCTAGCCCGCTCCGGTGTCTATATAAACCGGATGGCCTTAGTCCATAGGACGAACAACAATCATACCATAGGCTAGCTTCTAGGGTTTAGCCTCCTTGATCTCGTGGTAGATCCACTCTTGTAACACACATCATCAATATTAATCAAGCAGGACGTAGGGTTTTACCTCCATCAAGAGGGCCCGAACCTGGGTAAAACATCGTGTCCCTTGTCTCCTGTTACCATCCGCCTAGACGCACAGTTCAGGGCCCCCTACCCGAGATCCGCCGGTTTTGACACCGACATTGGTGCTTTCATTGAGAGTTCCTCTGTGTCGTCACTGATAGGCTCGTTGGCTTCTCCGACCATCATCAATGACGCAGTCCAAGGTGAGACCTTTCTCCCTGGACAGATCTTCGTATTCGGTGGCTTCGCACTGCAGTCCAATTCGCTTGGCCATCTGGAGCAGATCGAAAGCTACGCCCTTGGCCGTCAGGTCAGATTTGGAAGTTTGAACTTCACGGCTGACATCCGCGGGGACTTGATCCTCAATGGATTCGAGACACAGCCGAGCGTGCCGCACTGTCACAGCAAGCATGATTTAGCTCTGCAGCCGGACAATGCCCTGGAGGCCGGACTCGAACCCGCTCCGATCTTCAATTCGGAGCCGGCTGCGCAGATCGAGGACGGATGGCTGGACACCGCCTCGGGGGCTGCAACCTCTATGATGATAGAGCCGAACACTGACTTTGTCCCTCATAAAGCTCGTGACTCCGAGGTGCCGGACTCCTTGCCGGACTCCGAACCCCCCGCGCCCTCCCCGATCGAATCCGATTGGGCGCCGATCATGGAATTCACCGCAGCGGACATCTTTCAACACTCACCTTTCGGCGACATCTTGAGTTCGCTAAAGTATCTCTCGTTATCAGGAGAGCCCTGGCCAGACTACGGTCAGGAAGGTTGGGATGCGGACGATGAAGAAATTCAAAGCCCGCCCACCACCCACTTGGTAGCCGCTATCGACGATCTAACCGACATGCTAGACTACGACCCCGAAGACATCGATGGTATAGATGACGATGCCGGAGACGACCAAGAACCAGCGCCTAACGGGCACTGGAAAGCCACCCCAGCTCACAACGTATACATGGTGGACACACCAAAAGGAAGCGACAATGAGGAAAAACGGGATGTGGCGAAGGACAACTCCCCCAACAAACAAACAAAGCGGCGACGCAAGCGTCGCCCGAAGACCGGCATCAATAAAAACGGCACCCATACGGACCCGGCCCTAGAGCAGGGCGAAGCAGTGGACGACGCACACGTCAGCAAGAAGCCAGCCGGACATGAACTGGACAAGCAACCCATCCCCGGCGAAGATGATCTCACATCACCAGAGCATATGAATCTTCATAAAAGGCTCGTCGCCACTGCAAGAAGTTTGAAGAAGCAAAAGCGGAAGCTCAAAGCAGCGGAGGACGCACTCAGAATGAGATGGAGCAAAGTACTCAACACCGCAGATAAATATGGCAGTAGTCACCAGACAAAGAGCTACCCGAAGCGCAAGCTGTTGCCCGAATTTGACGAGGAGGCCTTAGAGCCCCCGCAGTCAAAAAAGAAAGAAGCTGCCTCGCCGGATAGACGACCAGATGACAGGCCAAGAGCAACAAGGGGCGCCGCACACAAGCCGGCACATGATCAGCATAAAGATCCTCGGAAAAAGGATAACACGGCCAGGTCTATCTATGGGCCAAAAAAGAAGACTCCAGGAAGTAACACAACCAACCGAGCATTTGAAGACAGCGGCACACCCAAATATAGGGGCGCCGCACACCCACTATGTTTTACCGACGAGGTACTGGATCATGGATTTCCAATGGGATTCAAACCCATAAACATAGAGGCATACGATGGAACAACAGACCCCGGAGTCTGGATTGAGGATTATATCCTACACATACATATGGCAAGAGGAGACGATCTCCATGCCATAAAATACCTACTCCTCAAGCTCAAAGGGCCGGCTCGGCATTGGCTTAAAAGCCTCCCAGAAAATACGATTGGAAGTTGGGAAGAGCTTGAGGATGCGTTTCGAGAAAATTTTTAGGGGACTTATGTCCGGCCTCCGGATGCAGACGATTTAAGTCACATAACTCAACAGCCCGGAGAATCAGCACGCAAATTCTGGAACAGGTTCCTCACTAAAAAGAACCAAATAGTCGACTGTTCGGACGCTGAAGCCTTAGCAGCCTTTAAACACAATGTCCGAGACGAATGGCTCGCCAGACACCTCGGCCAGGAAAAACCAAGAACAATGGCCACACTAACAAGCCTCATGACACGCTTTTGCGCAGGGGAAGACAGCTGGTTGGCTAGGTGCAGCACCAGCGACCCGAGTACATCCGAAATCAAGGATGGAAATGGGAAATCACGACGCAGAAAAGATCAGCGCCGAAATAAGGAAAATGGCCCAAATAGTACGGCGGTAAACGCCGGATTCATAAGCTCTCGGCCGAACAATAAAACACTGCCCCTAAAGGACAACAGTGACGAGCTATCCAACCTAAATAAGATTCTGGACAGACTGTGCCAAATATATGGTACCTCCGGGAAGCCTGCAAACCATACCCACAGAGATTGTTGGGTCTTCAAGCAGTCCGGCCGACTTAACGCCGAACGCAAGGGGCTCGACACACCAAGTGAAAGTGACGAAACCCAAAAGCAGCGCTCCGCAAACCAAAAGACTTTCCCACTAGAAGTCAAAACAGTGAACTCACTTCATGTGATAACACGCAGCACGGCACCTGCTATACCAGGACACCGTCCGCAGACTGGGGATAGAACCCACCAAAATTCGCTATAGCAGCACTTCCTTCAAAGGAGTGACGCCAGGCCTTTTAAGCCAATTTTACAGGCTCTGTACCACTAGAGGTTGTGTTCGGTTCATCCGACGACCTCCGTCGCGAAAAGCTCACTCTCCATCGCCCTATTTAACAGTAGCCCTTAAGCACTACTGGGGCACGAAGCTTTCGCCTGCTTTAATGTAATACAACATTACGCGTCTCTTACGCTTAGAAATGCCCGGTCCACGTGGCATAATCTCATAACTCCGAGTGTCCCTCGACCACAGAGAATGTGCGACTGCTTCGACAGCCACACATTAATCAGACCTTGCAGGTCAAAGTCCCCCAAAAACAGGTCATTTAGACCTCGGACATGGTTAGACGAGTCCGGCGTAACTTAACAAGGGGCTTCCCAGCCGCATACCCCTTTTTTTAGGGGGCCGCGCGCATAAATGATGAAAGCCAATAAAGCTCAGCTTTCTTCATCTTCCAAATTATACTTTATTTTCATACAATTTTTGCACGATATTTCTTAGAAACTAAGTCCTTCTCTTTTACAGATGAAGCACGTGCTACACCCGTCCAGGATACAGCACAACGGAGACACAGGCGCAGACGTGCAGTAGGGACCCGTTGCAAGGATTCTTTTCAGATTAAGACCCTGCATAAACCTTTCTCACTGTCTCTTGTTGATACACATCCCCTGGTTTCCTACCAGAGCCGAGGAGGAGGCTGGCATTTTGGCATCGGCCGCGTCAGAAGTTCCCGCCTGTACCTGGACACTAGGGGCTTAGGGCTTTGTTCTGCCCGATATCATAAAGACCGAACACCTCAGGGAGTGTTCGGCATCTCGAGTTAGGCCTTATATGCATCAGCTCCGAATCATGTCTTTGGTCAAATGTTGGGTTTGCCCGGCTCCTGTGTTTTGCTGCCTTACGTTCCGTATCATCGGCTAACGCGGCACCAGGAGAACTACTGCGATTGTGCCCCGGTTCGGCCGGGAGAGCACCTCAGTAGAGAAAGCCGAAAACTGACTGTCATGATATAGCGAGAGACTGGTCAACCACTCGATCGACCATCGTAATGTTTAGAATTCCTCCGCTTTGACGAAGGACCGCTTCCCGGTCAGGCACATACGCGCCCCGAGTTCGGAGAAGCGTGGTGCCATCAGGGGCTATATAGTAGCCCCACATTCGAGCTCCTATGGCTAAGTGAAAGTGATAAAGCATTATAGTCCGGTTGCCTAGTTTGCTACGCTATCACCTCCTTAAAAGGACCAAGACGTTGGATTAAGTGTGAAAAAGCGATTTTCTTTTTGCAAACACCCCCGCACCATGTGCGTGGGGGCTGAAGCCAAAGACTGCCATCTTTCAGATTATACATATATATACGGCCATACAGGAGATAGTTCAATACTTGAACACACAAGTATAAAAAGTCATTGCATTATAAACATGATGTTAGAAATCATACATGTCATTCAAACATAACATCTTTCGAGCATTGCGACTCTATTATACGAGCGCCCTGCAGGACTTCCTCAAAGTAATGCTCGGTGGGGAATCGGCTTTTGTCCGAACCCCGGGATGCAACAGCGGTGGCATCCATCTCCGCGCAATATGTTTTACCACGGGCGAGAGCCATCTGTGCACCTTCTATGCATGTCGACCGCTTCATCGCCTTAATATGCGGCACTGCCCCAAGGAATTGCTGCAACAAGCCAAAATAACTCTTCGGCTTGGGCCTTTTCGGCCATAGATGAGAAACCACGTCCGTCATGGCTAGTCCGGACAATCTATTCAGCTCAGCCCACTCAACCAGCCGATCACTCAACGGAAGTGGATGCTCCGGACTATGGAATTGAGACCAGAAAAGCTCTTCCATTTCATGATCCTCCTGGCTTCGAAAGTGCACAACTGCGTCCGCCGCACTCGCCGCCAAGTCCAGATAAGGATCCTCCGCATCGTACAATCGGCTCAGCTGACCATATTTCGGATCCGTGAACTTCCTACGCAGCATAAAGGGCTTTCCAGCCACAATGTCTCCGACCTGACGCAGTTCCTCCTTCATAGCCCGCATCGCACTACGGGCATCCTTAGCTTCGGCATCGGCCTTCTTCAGGTCCTCTTGCTCCGCTTGGCCTTCTCCTTCAAGAACCTCCAGGCGGTCGGTAGCAACTTTTAATTTCATGGCCATTCCGGCCATCTCCTCCCTGCTTCGGCAGTGAGCAGCCTTCTCGGCTTCTAGCTCTTCCGCTGCCTTCAAGGTAGCCGCCTTGCTTTTTTTGGCTCGCTCCTTGGCCCGAGCAAGTTTTGCTCGAAGGTCTTCCACAGCAGCAGCACCATCTGCATCAAGCATACAACTTGTAAGGAATGGGCATCAACTCCCTTACTATGCGACCGTGGAGCAACCACATACCTTGTGACTCATCAAGTCGTTTATTGACCAGCGAGATGTCCGCATCTGCAGCGTCGAGTTGCTTCTTCAGCTGGGCGAATCCATCAGTACGGCTGGCCACCGAATGTTCCGCCACCTGCATAGGAAATGCGACAGTTAATAACTGAGATTATGATCCTAGGCACGCTGTCGTTTTCGACAACATACCAAGTCTCAGGGGCTACTATCTATACAGGGTGCACTTCATGTGCAAAACTGTCAACAGGTATGTCATTTTTTGCGTACCTCAAATCCCGTCAGCAAACTTCCGACGGCCTCACACAACCCGCTTTCGGCGGACGAGATCCTCTCAATCACCATACCCATTAATGTGCGGTGATCTTCTGAGATGGACGCCCTCTTAAGCAAATCCTGCAGCTCCACCGGTCGTACTCCAATGGGTGCCGAACTCTCCGGCCCCGCCGGACTCGGGGAGACCCTCCGCGACGACACCTCAGGGTCGTCCGCCCCACGCGACGGGGCGGAAGATGGAGGCGTTTCGCTCTCCATCATCTCCGGACGAAGGTCTCCAGAAGATGAGCTGTGCTGAGATGGGATGAGATCCGAACTACAAGGTGAAAACTTTGGTTACCCTTAGAAATTAAACAGGGATGTCCACTATTACAAAATTCCCCCTTTTACTTACGGCTCACTAGAGGGCTGATTCCTCCGAGGAGACAGTTCGGCCGGGGCTCTGCCCGGCCCGGGACCTTCCGGTACAGATTTCTTTCCCTGCTTTGAGGCCTTGGCCCACGGGTCTTCGAAGCGGTCCTCTTCTCCCCCTGGAAGGAGGGACTCTCAATTCCTCCCTTACTAAAAGCCTCCGTGGCAGAGGTGGTAGATCCCCTATGCCCTTCTTCGCCCTCCTCCGAAGGTGCAACCTCTAACATTTTGATTAACACGGGATCTTGTGTGGTCTCAGGGAGGGGGCCGGACACTGTATCAGTTTTGCTTGCGCTATCCACTCATGTCCAAGGGATAGCTGGTTAAAAGGCAAACTCACGATAAATAAATGGACGATGTGTCCGAACACAGGGCTACTTACTTGAGTATCCGGGTGATTGCAGCTTAGGCCAGCATCCTCGGTCAATTCCGGACGCGTCTCTTGCGATCCGAAGAACAGTTTGTACATCTCCGCGGGTGTCAAACCCATGAAGTGTTGAAGAGCTCATGGCCCCTCCGGATTAAATTCCCACAGGCGGAGGGGGCAATGTTTGCAGGGCAGTAGGCGCCGGATCAACATAACCTGTACCACTGCGACCAGATCGGTCTCCCTTTCTTGGAGGCCTCGAATCCGGTCCTGCAATAGGGGTACGTCTTTGGACGGCCCCCAGTCACGCCCCTTGTTGACCCATGACATCAGCTGCTGTGGAGGGCCCGAGCGAAAGACGGGCGGCAGCCTCTGCCTGCTGCCCCTGGGAGGGGTGATATAGAACCACTCCTGTTGCCACAAGCCGAACTCCTCCTGGAAAGAGCCCTTGGGCCATGGAGCTTCGGCCCTTTTGCTTATAACCGCCCCGCCGCACTCTTCCTGACGCCCCTCAATCATCTTCGGCTCCACGTTGAAGGTTTTGAGCCACAAGTCGAAGTGAGGGGTAGTGCGGAGGAAGGCTTCGCAGACGACAATGAATGATGAGATATGGAGGATGGACTCCGGAGCCAAGTCGTGGAATTCCAGCCCATAGTAAAACATGAGCCCCCTCACGAAAGGGTTCGTCGGGAAGCCTAAACCCCGACGGAGGTGAGACACGAACACGACGCTCTCGCCAGGCTCGGGAGTTGGGAAAACTTGCTCTCGGGCAGGCAGCCTATGCGAAATCTCGTAGGTTAAGTACCTGGCGTCTCTCAGCTTTAGCACGTCCTATTCCGTGATGGAGGAGGGCATCCACCGGCCTCGTAGGTTAGGACCGGACATTGGGGCCCTAGGTGTTGGAACTCGGGGAGAAGGGGGCGGATTCGATAGAGGACTGAATAAAAAGAACGGGCCTTGGTCTCATTATAGAGAGGAAGAATACCAAGAGCCGTCCCCGTGACCGTTTGGAACCCGCCTTCGATGGAGGGGGCGTGGCAACGGGCGCGGTTGGGTTACCCACGTCCGTATTGATGAGAATCCCGGAATAAGGGGAACACGATCTCTGCTTCGACAAGACGTGCCAAGGAAACCGCTTCGCTAAACACGCTGAGGTGGAACAATAAAAACAATTTGAGTAAAGGCTTGGTAGTGGTGTGACATCAAGCCACAAAACACGTCAGCGGATTCAACTTGTGTAATATTATTCTCTCTACAGTGGTATGTGGAATTTTTTGCAGAGCCGGACACTATCCTGGTGTTCACAATCTTCTATAAATTATTCGGAGGAAGAACCCGCCTTGCAATGCCGAAGACAACATGCGCGCCGGACTCGTCGTCATTGAAGCCTGGTTCAGGGGCTACTGAGGGAGTTCCGGACTAGGGGGTATCCGGATAGCCGAACTATCATCATCGGACGGACTCCAAGACTATGAAGATACAAGTTTGAAGACTTTGTCCCGTGTCCGGATGGGACTTTCCTTGGCGTTGAAGGCAAGCTTGGCGATACGGATATGTAGATTTCCTACCTTTGTAACCGACTCTGTGTAACCCTAGCCCTCTCCGATGTCTATATAAACCGAATGGCCTTAGTCCATAGGACGAACAACAATCATACCATAGGCTAGCTTCTAGGGTTTAGCCTCCTTGATCTCGTGGTAGATCCACTCTTGTAACACACATCATCAATATTAATCAAGCAGGACGTAGGGTTTTACCTCCATCAAGAGGGCCCAAACCTGGGTAAAACATCGTGTTCCTCGTCTCCTGTTACCATCCGCCTAGACGCATAGTTCGGGGCCCCCTACCCGAGATCCGCCGGTTTTGACACCGACAGGGGCCATGCTCCTAAGGGAGCTTCCGGAGCAAGTGGGTCATGATGGATGCCAAGTGTGTCCACCCCCGGTTGCCGCTGCCAACAAAGATGCCCCACCCTGACAAAGAGTGGTCTCGCGTGAAGCTTGCTGACGATCGGGCGAAGTTGGTGCTGGAGAAGATGAACGCCGACCTGAAGCCAGGCAACGCGAAGGCGGCGAAGCTGACGGGGGCCGCGCTCCTGAGGGAGTTCTTGACTCAACGGGTGACTCCGCTCCAGGCGCGCTCGCGCCCCTTATGGATGCATGGGGGTGTAGACGACAAGCTTCGCCTGAATCCGGCGGCCTTGGCTGATGAGGATCTGGCCGTAGCTCTCCGCCTCTTGGTCACGGACGATCAGGGGTATCCATCGAATACCCCTGTCCCTTTGCTCCTCCGCGAGGACAAGGCGCAGGTGGTGGCTGCCATGCCCACCTTTGACGGACGTGGCCTGTTGCCGGCGATGCCCCCTGTGGTCCGGGGGGCTACGGCGCTGGTGGATGTGTCTTCGGGTGACTCCCGTAGAGGAGGAGGAGAGGAAGAAGACGAGGAACGCGACTCGGAGGCCACCCTCGAGGGGATGGGGAGACCTCTCCCCGCGCAGGGCCGAGATCCTCCATACCTTGCCAAACGACAACGAGGCCGACGCCACCCCAGAGGAGGAGGATCCGCCTGCAATCCCAAAGAAGGGCAGGTCGGTGCTGATCTCCCGAGAGGATGCTTCTGCCTGGACGCCGCCTGGAGCCGCTTCCAGCCCTTCTGTTGTCCCTTCCCTTGCTCCTGGAGCCCTCGCGGATGCGCCCCGAGCCACGAGGCTCTCGGACTTCAAGCTCAGCAAGAGGAGGGTGAACTACTCCGCGGTATACCAGTAAGTGTCTGAGCTCCATCTTGTTCTTGATTATGCTACTAGTACTTGACGTTCTCCATCGATTGGTTAGGCCGCCGCCTGCAGCGGAGAAGAAGAAAGAGGACGCGGTGGCGCCATCTGGGGCTGATCCTTCCGTGGGTAGGGGAGGCGACGGCGTTCGCACCTCCCCAGCTCGGTCATCCTCGCGAGTCCTGGAGGAGCGCCCTGGCGGGGCGCCAGCCCCCATGGCCCCGCTGGCTCCAGAGGTACCGATACCCGATGTTGTTGCTGAGGTACCCTAGGCTCAGGAGCCCCCAGTCTCCCGAGCCATGATTACGTTGCCATCTCCTCCTTCTGCTACGCTGCTGGTTCCAGGTCCTTCTGCCTCCTCCGATGTCTTGGAACGTGCCATCTCTGAGATGGCCCAGCTGCGGGAAGACCTCCAAGGCACCGACTCCCATCTGGTGGCCGGGCGTTTGGAGCTGGTTTCCGGCTGGCTTCACCCTAATGCCTCTATCCGAGCAGCGCTGGGGCGGGTCGCGGTAGCCTCTAAGAAGGAGAAGCATGCACCACCCAAGCCGTCGCTCCTCATGAGGTGGCACTGAAGGCTGCCACGGCTGCCTAGGACCGCTGCAAGGCACTGGAGGCCGAGCTGCAGGATTTGTGTGACAAGCACGCCGAAGAAGCTCGTGGCCGCCAGACAGAGGAGGAGTGGATGAAGGCTTGGGAGGACGCTGTCAGGGATCGCGACGCCGAGATGGTGCGATTAGCGGAGGTGCAGACTACTGAGCACGGCCGGCTGGAAACACTGGAGCAGAAGGTGAGGGCGGAGAAGGCCGAGCTCGACACCAACGCGAAGGTCCTGGCCGAGGACCGCACGGCCTTCGCACTCCTCGAGGAGAGGTCTCGGGTGGCGCTAAAGGCACTCTATGAGAAGGGCCTGGAGAAGCCACTGGTTACCAACGAAGACGGCCCCGCCCAGTTGCTTCCTTACTTGGTCGAGGCGCTTGAGGAAGTCGTGAGCGGCGTCAGCCCCTTGGCAGAGGTAGAGGCTTACGTCCTTTCTTCCGCAGCACTGACGCGCGTCTTCAGCCATCTCCACCTCCGTGACCCTGACACCAACCTGGACGAGCTGCTGGAACCTATGGACGGCGAGTGCTACGCCGCTGCTGCTGAAGCCGTGAAGGGCCATGTGGAGGCCTTGCTGGGGAGGTTCCGCGCCTTCTCTCCTGCGCCCGTGGCAGGCAGTGCTACTGTTCCTGTGGCCCCGAGTGGTGGCACAGGCGATGGCGCCAAGGGGGTGGAGTCCCTGACGGGCGACGGCGATATCCAAGGGTGACGGCTTCTTTCCTGCTTAATTCCTGCAATGTGCACCATGCCTCGTGGAGGCGTTTAAACTTGCGTCTGGTATTGTGAAGACAATTATGGTTTGTAATATTTGCTTTGAGATTTGTTTCGAGATTTTGCCATTTTCTTCCTATTTACTTTACATTCTACATCGGCAGAGCCTGGCCCCGCGCATACCTCAACCGCCGTTAGCCCCGACCAGATCACCAGGACGGGACCAAGGAGTGAGGGGCTACGGGACCAGTTAGGCTCCTGAGTCGCGATGCTCAGGAGTCCCCCTTGACGCGCAAACAGCTTATAGGAAGGAAGCGCAAGAGTGGATCTAGCGTTCTACATCGGCAAAGCCCGGCCCCGCGCATACCTCAACCGTCGTTGGCCCCGACCGGATCACCATGACGGGACCAAGGAGTGAGGGGCTACGTGACCAGTTAGGCTCTTGAGTCGCGATGCTCGGGAGTCCCCCTTGATGTTCAAACGACCTTCATACCTTGGCTCCGCTCGGGGAGGGGCACGCGACGACCAGGTCCGGAGGACCTGGCTGGGTGGCATACGCTCGGTCGTGACCCGGGCGTAGCCCCCGTGCCCAGCCCCCTCGCGTGACTCTCCCAAGGGAAGGTGTTGCGATGAGACCAGACACTGAGCTCTGGGCTCCCTGAGGTTGATACGGCCGTGGGGCCGCCCTCAGTTGTTTATCACCAGCACGGAGCATGGCGCTTCCGTATGTGTACGGGCATAGCCGCTCCTCGGCAGTGTTGTCAGCCAGCATGGAGCATGGTGCTTCCACTGGTACGTGGGAGGGGGCTCCCTCTGAGGAGAGCCCCCGGGGCGTGTACAGCCCCGCCCTAATACGTGGCTTGCACGGCAGGGATAGACGAGGTGTATCTGGGAACTCGTGAGCCATCGCGAGACTCACGAGGCCCTACCTCAAGGCGGGTTGCGCCTGGTCTTGGAACTTTGACAGCTGTGTGTTCCTGCGAGATGGTTAGGTACAAATGCTCTGCGTCCTCATGTCCCGGCCCTCGAGCAAGCTCAGCCGCCGCTATATGCTAGGTCGCGATGTCATGGTCAAGGCCAGGGGGTGAGGGCTGGAGAGCCAATAAGAGCTCCTGAGTCGCGATGCTCAGGAGCCCCCCTTTTAACACGCAAGCGAATTGCATGAGAGAGGGGCAGACCCGTGGTAGGTGGTAGGTGATAACCAAAGGCAGATTAGGCACGAAAGGCAAATCAGCTTAGGTAAATGCAGAACGGATACATGCCACTGGGTCAGACCCAAGCGGCTTGGGGATGATGCAGCCTGAGGGGCGCCCCCAGCAAGGTAAGCTAAAAACATAAGAGGGGTACATGCCGCAGGGACGGACCCATGCGGCCTGGGAATAATGCAGACATGTGGGCGCTCCCAGCTGAAACGAAGTTGGGACGTGTCACCTGGTTCTGTTGTAGAGGGGGTGTTGGAGTATCTGAAGATGCGCGGTGAAGGGGGGCGACCCTCACGAGCCACCGGGGCCCTGAGCCTCAGGAGGCTCTGGGGGTCCAGGTGGTTCCTTGAGGACCGTCTCCATCTCTGCTTGGACCGCGTGGTGCCTGGCCTCCTGAGCCGCCAGGATGCTCTGCAGGTGACGCTGGTAGGTGGCAGCCGCGTTTGGCAGGCCGAAAGGCATGCGAACGTAGCTGTGCAGCGGACCCTCGCAGCGTCCCACGCATGAGGGCCAGGAGCGCTCCTGAGATGTGGCCTGGTTGAGCCCTGGGATGTCGACACAAACGCGCAGCCCACCATCTTCGCCTGCATGGGGAGCCGCGCCGGGTAGGCGGCGGTCACCGCACGCGGCCCTTGCTTCCTGAAGTTCCTGAGTGGTCTTGGCAATGAACTCCTGAACGTTGGGCTTTCCATGCCCTGTGCCTTCCTAAGGGAAACGTGCCGCGAAGCACGCCTCCAAGTGGTGCCCGAGCACCTCCCTCGTGATGTTGGCAGAGTCTGAGGCCCTCAAGAAGAGAGCCCCTGAGCCCTGCCTGAGGAGGGTGTCGGGCACGCCTTCCTCTGTGATAAAAGGAGGCGCCCCATGCACAGGCGCTGATCCTGACGCGGCACCAACTGAGATGCCGACCTCCTGAGGCCTTGTGCGAAGCGGTTGCTTCTTCTTCTTGGGGATGGCCTCAGGAGGGTTCTCACCCTTGTCGTCTGGGTCCTCGATTGATGCAGCTTGGAAGGCACGCTCGAGGGAGCACACTGCATCTCTCTCTCTTCGCAGGGGACCGTGATGATTCCGCCTCTTCTTGGCATCTTGAGGACGTTGTAGCTGTGGTGGGTCACCGCCATGAACTTGGAGGGCTGGATACCCGAGGATGGCAATGTACGGCAGGTGGATGTGGGCGACATCGAAGTCGATGAGCTCGGTGCGGTAGTTGCCGCGCTGTCCGAAGGTGACAGGGAGGCGGACCTGCCCTATCGGGGTGGTGGAACCGTCAGTAACTCATGAGAAAGTCTTGGTAGGCTGGAGCTGATCGTATGGCACTTGAAGGTTGTCAAACATCTCGATGGACAGGACGTTAAGCCCTGCGCTGCCATCGATGAGCGTCTTGGTGACTTGCACGTTGCTGATGATTGGGGAACAGAGCATCGGGAGGACGCCAGTAGTAGCCGCGCACTTGAGTTGATCTGCCAAGTTGAAGGTGATGGCGCACTTGGACCACCTGAGCGAGCGTGTGGCCTTGAGCCTGGGTAGGACTGCGTTCACCTCACAAGCAAACTGCTTGAAGATACGCTGAGAGGCTGGGGCCTGAGCTCCGCGCAAGATGCAAGCGATACCACGTGGCTCCTGGAAGCCCCCAGCCTCCTCATCATGATGATGGTCGTCATTCCTTCTTGGCGGTGGCCGCAGTCGAGGAAGGCATGCGTTACCCTGCGGGCGGTCCTCGCGAGGCTGATCCCTCCAGGCACCCTCGCGAGGCTGGTCCTGCCAGCGATCCTCACGAGGTCGGTCACGCCCTCCTAGCAAGGGCCACGGTCGTCCCATCGTCCTCTGCCACGTCCTCCTCCTCGGCCCTAGCCCCGGTCGTTGTGCTCGGGGCGTCGACCGAAGCGTCCTTCTCGAAAGGCCCTGAGCTCCTGGCAATCGTTGGTGTTGTGGGTGTGGAGGTTGTGGTAGGCGCAGAACGGTCAGCTGCACTTGGAAGACTCTGGCTGGTCCCTGCCGCGCTTCGTGTCTGGTTCAGCCCTAAGCACGACTACTCCCTTGCACTTCACGTCCTTGGCCTTGGTCTTCTTTTCTTCTGGGTCGGCAGCTGGGAGGTCGAGGAGGGAGAGGCGTCCCTCCTTAGCTCTTTCGCACTTAGTCGCCAGGTTGAACAGCTCCAGGGATGTGCACAACTCCTCGTGGATAGCGAGCTCCTCCTTCATCTTGATGTCATGGACGCCATCAGAGAACGCTGAGATGATGGCCTCGTCTGTCACCTTGGGGATCTTGAGGCGGACGCTGTTGAAGCGCTGGATGTATTTCTGCAGGGTCTCCCAGGCTGTTGCTTGATGTGGCGCAAGTCACCCGCGGCTGGGGGGGGGGGTCGCGAGTGCCCTGGAAGTAGGCGATGAAGCGGCTGGAGATCTTGTCCCAGGAGGAGATCGAGCCAGGAGGCAGGTTCAGGAGCCATGAGCGGGCACCATCCTTGAGCGCCATAGGAAACCAGTTCGCCATGACCTTCTCGTCTCCATTGGCCGCCTCGATGCTCAGCTCATTGAGCTGCAGGAACTCCGCGGGGTCAGGGGTGCCGTCGTAGCAAGGAGGCAGGTCCGGCTTGAACTTGCCCGGCCAGGCGATGCTACGCAGCTCGGGGGTGAAGGCGCGGCAACCTGCAATGGTCACCGGGGCCCTTTGCTGATGCGGAGCTTGCTCTTGATGGTACCCGCGCACCGCTGCCAGAGGCAGTACGCGGTCTTGTCATGCCGGTGCTGGTAGCATGACGGCGCCTTCTTGAGGCTGAGGGACTTCTTGACAGCTTCCTTCTTCTCGCGCGGGCGCCGAACGCAGTGGGTCACGTCCAGGGGCCGCGCGCCTTGGAGCCAGGGCGCCGTCTTGGGGCAGAGGTGGTGGAGGCACTCCATGAGCCGCGTCGCCCATACCTAGCGGAAATCGAGGCAGCGAGAGGGATGACGTGGGAGAGCCCCCTGCAGTGCTGACGAGCTCGGTGATGCAAGCGAGCCATTCTTCGTAGAGGTCGTCGACGGGGCGGTAACGCAGGAGCTCGCGTGCCATGAGCAACGCGGCCTGCGCGTCCCGTGGGGGCGCGACGAGCGTGGGACGACGAACCGGCTGGGGTGAGCGATGGAGTGGCAGTGCAGCCGTCCCGCTGCACCGAGGGTTGCAGCGAGGATGCTTGCTACTCGTTCCCCGCCGGGCCGATGGCGGCGTTGGCGGTAGGTGACGGCGAACGACGGGGAGGTCCATTGACAGGAGCCTTCTAGGCGACATGAGCGGCGAGAGCAGCCCGGTGCTCGGCGCGGGCTCGGCGTGCGTCTGCCATGGTTGCGACAAAACGATGGGATGCAGATCAACAGAAGGAAGATTTCGGTGCACCCCTACCTGGCGCGCCAAATGTCGGATATCAGGTTCCAGCAAAACCCTTAAGGTTCGAACTCTAGGGTGCGCACGAAGATTTCCTCCAACCGATTCACGCCCTGAGCCTCACCGCGATCCCTAAACTAGATCGATGAACTCATGGCACAAGAGACACAAAGTTTATACTGGTTCGGGTCATCGTTGTGGTGTAATACCCTACTCCAATGTGTGGTGGTGGATTGCCTCTTGGGTTGATGATCAACAGTACAAGGGAAGAACAGCCCCGCGAGGCGAGGTGTTCTTGTGCTTGGTGGGGGGTTCTGCATGAGGTGGGATTCCATCTGATCGGCCGGGGCTCTCTCTGCCTTGGTGGTGGCTAGTCCTGTTTATAGAGGCCCTGGTCCTCTTCCCAAATATTGAGCAGGAAGGGATCCAACAACAACCATTTTGAAAGGGGACAGCTAGTACAAGTTATCCTGACTAAAGGTGGTCTTCGCCTGCCAAAGGCTCTGGTGATAACGCCGTCTTGGGCTCCACAGTGACCTCCGTCCTGCCGCTTTGCTGGTCTTGGTCTCGTTGCACCGATATGGAAACCTTTGCCTGATGCCTCGGTACCCCGCGCCTGCGCTTTCCCCTTTGCACCAAAGGGGAAACAAGGACACTGCACAGGCAGGCGCCCGCCTAGCGCCCGCCTGGCCTTGATCATCATGGCTTGTGTCATGGGCACCTCGCGAGGTACCCCTTTCCTTGATCTCTCTGCCTCCTCGTGAGCCTTCTTGGTGAGGCCACTCCTAAGGAGGCCTTGTGTCGTCCGCCCCGCGAGGCTTGGCCCCTCACGAGGATCTTGAGCGCTTTGGTTGATGAAGATGGGCCGCACTGGGCCACTGATTGAGCCATGCCACAAGCCGCAGGCAGGCAAGTCTGGGGACCCCCGTTCCCAGAACGCCGACACCCACAATAAGAATATCATATTTATTTTTGACAGTAGGAAGAGGGAATTCAAAACCTCAATTGTAATAGTTGAGATTTTCCCAATAGAACTGATACTATGAACTTGAGGTTGTTTCTTCTGAAAGTGTACCGTATGCTCATTACCATTAACATGAAAAGTGACATTGCCTTTGTTGCAATCAATAACAGCCCCTCCAGTATTCACAAAAGGTCTACCAAGGATGATCGACATACTATCGTCCTCGAGAATATCAAGAATAACAAAGTCCGTTAAAATAGTAACGTTTGCAACCACAACAGGCACCTCCTCACAAATACCGATGGGTATAGCAGTTGATTTATAGGCCATTTGCAAAGAGATTTCAATCGGTGTCAACTTATTCAAATCAAGTCTACGATACAAAGAGAAAGGCATAACACTAACACCGGCTCCAAGCTCACATAAAGCAGTTTTAACATAGTTCCTTTTAATGGAGCATGGTATAGTTGGTACTCCTGGATCTCCTAGTTTCTTTGGTATTCCACCCTTAAAAGTATAATTAGCAAGCATGGTGGAAATTTTAGCTTCCAGTATTGCTCTTTTATTTGTAACATATCTTTCATGTACTTAGCATAGGGATTCATTTTAAGCATATCAGTCAAACGCATACGCAAAAAGATAGGTCTAATCATTTCAGCAAAGCGCTCAGAATCCTAATCATCCTTTTTCTTGGATGGCTTAGGAGAAAAAGGCATGGGTTTCTGAACCCATTGTTCTCTTTCTTTACCGTGTTTCCTAGCAATGAAGTCTTTCTTATCATAACATTGATTCTTTGATTGTGGGTTATCAAGATCAACAGCGGGTTCAATCTCTACATCATTGTTATTACTAGGTTGAGCATCAACAAGAACATCATTATTAACATTATCACTAGGTTCATGTTCATCACTAGTTTGTGTCTCAGCATCAGAAATAGAAATATTATTGGTATTCTCGGGTGTGTCTATAACAGGTTCACTAGAAGCATGCAAAGTCCTATCATTTTTCTTTTTCTTTCTCTTAGAAGGACTAGGTGCATCAATATTAATTTTCTGAGAATCTTGCTCAACTCTCTTAGGATGGCCCTCAGGATACAAAGGTTCCTGGGTCATTTTACCACCTTGTGACGCCCGGATAATTAAGCTACAGTAACCCTTCACTAATGATGCCACGTCACCTCGATTATTGTGACTAATCTCGCGTTAGTTCGAAACCTATTCGAATTCAAATTCAAAATCAAGCAAACAATAAAATATTTTCAAATATTAAAACTAAAATATTGGGGTGTTGTCAAATAATGCATAGGTAATTATTATGGAGAAACCACAATTTTATAAAAGGTTTAAGTGCACTATAATATTTAAAACAACAGCAAAACATTTAACTAACTACCCTTTTCAATTTGATAAAATATTAAACTATTTGTTTTATTGCCAAAAACTTATGGGGCAGTGGCATACTTATTAAAACTAAATTAGGAACTAGTGGTGTAGTTTATAAATCCAAATTCAAAAGGAAACTAAAATAAAAACAGTAAAACAGAAATATAAAATAAAACAAAAATAAATAAAAGAGAAAGCACTCACCCCCCGGGGCTCCGGCCCAGCAGGCCACCGGCCCAACTGGGCCACGACCCACCAGGCCGGCCCAACCGGCCACCCCTCACTCCCCATATCCCCCACTCACGAAACCCTAGCCCCACCGACACCCATTCGCCCCCCACTCCCCCTCGTCGTTCTGGATCTGGATCGGGATCCCGATCCCCTCGTCCCCCTACCGCTCGTCGCCGCCGAACGTTGGTGCCCCCGCGCCACCACGCTACCCCGTCGGACTCCCTCCTCCATCTCAATGGCCTACTTCCTCTCTGTCACGCCGTCTCCGACCTCCTCCTCGACACCCGCTGCCTTGGTCCCTATGCCCCGCGGTGAGGCCCCCGGCCTCTTCCCCTCTGCCCTCGTGTGCCGCACCCACGGCCACGCCTTCGCGCACTTGCCCGCGTGCCGGAGCTCACGCTCTGGGCAGCACGCGCTCACCGCGGCCCCCGCACCGCCCCTCGCCTCTGTCGTCCCTGTGCGTCGCCCGCCTTTGCTCGCCCCTCCTCGTGAGCGCGCCCGACGCCCCGCTCCTGCACACCCTGCGCTGGCGACGCCGCCATGCCTGCGACCAACTCCGGCGCTCTGACCCCGCCCTGCTCCCCTCGCCTTAGTCCCGCACCTCCGTCGCCTTCCCTGGCCGGCGTCGTGGGCACTGGTGACCGCGTCGTTGGTCTCGCCAGAGGCCAGCGCCCGGGCTCCCTATCGGGCGCTCGTGGACGTGCCCCTGCGCCCGCACCGCCTTGTGCCCGCTAAGGCCCCTAGGGCCATTGACATGTGGGGCCCGCCCCAGAACAATTTTTTTTAAAAAAGAGATTAAAATTAAGTAATAATAATAATAGTAATAATAATAAAAATATAATTTAATTAATTAATTAATTAATTAATTAGTTAACTAAGTTAATTAACTTAATTAATTGCGATTAATTAACATAATCATCTAACTAATCTAGTTAATCCTGATTAGTTAGTCTCAATCAATGATAAGCGGGACCCACCTGTCAGCTTGACTGGTCAAAGGTCAAAGCTGACCGCTGATGTCATGCTGACATCATAAATGCAATTTCAAATTAAAATAATTTGTTAATTCTAGAAAATGATTTAAAACTTTAAAAATTACTAGAAAAAAAACTGTAGCTCAGATGAAAATGTTTTCTACATGAAAGTTGCTTAGAACGACGAGACGAATCCGGATACGTAGCCCGTTCATCTTCCACACATCCCTAGGATAGCAAACACGCAACTTCCCCCCTCCGGTTCATCTGTCCGAAAACGCGGAACACCGGGGATACTTTCCCGGATGTTTTCCCCCCCTTCGTCGGTATCACCTCCTACCGCATTAGGGCATACCTAGCACCGCATTTTGTCTCCCTATGTTTTGTGATGCTTTGTTTGCTCCGTATTTACTGTTTCTTCCCCCCCTTTCATTCTCCGGTAGACTACGAGGCCGACGCTGCTGCTGCCGAGTTCGACTACGGTGTTGACGACCCCTCTCTCTTGCCTGAGCAACCAGGCAAGCCCCCCACCCCTTGATCACAAGATATCGCCTATTCTTCTCTACACTGCTTGCATTAGAGTAGTGTAGCATGTTACTGCTTTCCGTTAATCCTATTCTGATGCATAGCCTGTCATTGTTGCTACAGTCATTGATACCTTACCTGCAATCCTAAATGCTTAGTATAGGATGCTAGTTTATCATCATTGGCCCTACATTCTTGTCAGTTTGCCTTGCTATACTATCGGGCCGTGATCACTTGGGAGGTGATCACGGGTATATACTATACATATATACATGCTATACAGATGGTGACTAAAGTCAGGTCAGCTCGTTGAGTACCCGCAAGTGGTTCCGATGTGGGGGCTGGAAGGACAGGTGGCTCCATCCCAGTAGAGGTGGGCCTGGGTTCCCGACGGCCCCCGACTGTTACTTTGTGGCGGAGCGATAGGGCAGGTTGAGACCACCTAGGAGACAGGTGGGCCTGGCCCTGGTCGGCGTTCGCGGATACTTAACACGCTTAACGAGATCTTGGTATTTGATCTGAGTCTGGCTACTGGCCTATACGCACTAACCAACTATGCGGGAACAGTTATGGGCACTCGGCGTCGTGGTATCAGCCGAAGCCTTCGTGACGTCAGCAACTGAGCGGCGCGCGCCGGATTGGAACGTAAGCCTGCTCTTGTATTAAGGGGGCTAGTTCTGCTTCCGGCCACGTACGCAATGTGCAGGTGTGCTAAGGGCGATAGGCCCAGACCCCTGTGCGCTTAGGTTTAGACCGGCGTGCTGACCTCTCTATTGTGCCTAGGTGGGGCTGCGACGTGTTGATCTTCCGAGGCCGGGCATGACCCAGGAAAGTGTGTCCGGCCAAATGGCATCGAGCGTGTTGGGTCATGTGGTGCACCCCTGCAGGGAAGTTAATCTATTCGAATAGTCGTGATCTTCGGTAACAGGACGACTTGGAGTTGTACCTTGACCTTATGACAACTAGAACCGGATACTTAATAAAACACACCCAGACAAGTTCCACAGACAACCCGGTGATCGCTTTTCCACAGGGCGACGAGGGGAGGATCGCCGGGTAGGATTATGCTATGCGATGCTACTTGGAGGACTTCAGTCTACTCTCTTCTACATGCTGCAAGACGGAAGCTGCCAGAAGCGTAGTCTTCGATAGGACTAGCTATCCCCCTCTTATTCTGGCATTCTGCAGTTCTGTCCACTCATATGGCCTCCTTACACATATACCCATGCATATGTAGTGTAGCTCCTTGCTTGCGAGTACTTTGGATGAGTACTCACGGTTGCTTTGCTCCCTCTTTTCCCTTGTTTCCTCTTCTTCTCGGATGCCGCAACCAGACGTTGGAGCCCAGGATCCAGACGCCACTGTCGACGATGACTACTACTCTAGAGGTGCCTACTACTAAGTGCAGGCCACTGACGACGACCAGGAGTAGTTAGGAGGATCCCAGGCAGGAGGCCTGCGCCTCTTTCGATCTGTATCCCAGTTTGTGCTAGTCATCTTATGGCAACTTGTTTACTTATGTCTGTACTCCGATATTGTTGCTTCCGCTGACTCGTCTATGATCGAGCACTTGTATTCGAGCCCTCGAGGCCCCTGGCTTCTATTATGATGCTTGTATGACTTATTTATGTTTTAGAGTTGTGTTGTGATATCTTCTCGTGAGTCCCTGATCTTGATCGTACACGTTTGCATGCATGATTAGTGTACGATTGAATCGGCGGCGGCACACACCTCTAGTCATAACTCTAACAAGATTATCATTGTTCTTATTATTTAGTTCATTGAGCAAATCATCTTGTGCCTTAAGTACTTGTTTTACTTGAGTGGTAACCATGGATGCATGTTTAGTAATAAGCTTAAGGTCACCATTAACTCTAGACATATAATCACTCAAGTGTTTGACCATATAAGCATTACGTTTTAATTGTCTGCCAACATAAGCATTGAAGTTCTCTTGTTTAACAATAAAATTACCAAACTCATCCAAGCATTGACTAGCAGACTTATTACGAGGAATATCACCTTCATCAAATCGATAAAGAGAATTTACATTTACTACCTGTGTCGGGTTATCAAGACCATGTATTTCTTCAATAGGTGGTAAATTCTTAACATCTTCAGCTTTAATACCTTTTTTCTTTCATAGATTTCTTTGCCTCTTGCATATCTTCAAGACTAAGATTCTTCGGAGTTGGCTTAGGGGTTGGTTCAGGAAGTGTCCAATCATTATCATTACTCAATATATTATTCAATAGCAATTCAGCTTGCTCAATAGTTCTTTCCTTGAAAAAACAACCAACACAATTATCCAGGTGGTCTCTGGAAGCATCAGTTAGTCCATTATAAAATATATCAAGTATTTCATTTTTCTTGAGAGGATGATCAGGCAAATCATTAAGTAATTGGAGAAGCCTCCCCAAGCTTGTGGGAGACTCACTTCTTCAATTTGCACAAAATTAAATATTCCCCACAAGGCAACTTGTTTCTTGTGAGTGGGAAAATATTTTGCAGAGAAGTAGTAAACCATATCCCGGGGACTACACACACAACCAGGAGCAAGAGAATTAAACCATATTTTAGCATCACCCTTTAATGAAAAAGGAAACAATTTAAGGATATAGTAATAGCGAATTATTTCCTCATTAGTAAATAGGGTGGATATATCATTCGATTTAGTAAGATGTGCCACAACAGTTTCAGATTCATAGCCATGGAAAGGATCAGATTCAACCAAAGTGATTAACTCAGGATCGACAGAGAATTCATAATCCTTATCAGTAATACAGATAGGTGAAGTAGCAAACGTAGGGTCATATTTTATTCTAGCATTCCAAGACTTTTCTTTCAGCTTAGCTAACTGTTTCTTAAGATCATATCTATCATTGCAACCAAGAAAGTCTCTAGTTGTTTCTTCATCCATAACATAACCCTTAGGTACAATAGGCAATTCATATCTAGGGGGAGAATCTTTATCATCACTTTCATTAATATCATAAGTTTCAGTAATTTCATTCTCCCTAACCCTAACAAGTTGTTCATCCAGAAATTCACCAAATGGCACATTATTATCAAGCAGAGAAGTAGTATCATCATAAGCATCATGCATAGCAAAAGTGGCATCATCAATAACATGCGACATATCGGAATCAATAGCAGGTGTAGGTGTCGCAAGTTTACTCAAAACAAAAGGTGAATCAAGTGCGGAGCTAGATGGCAGTTCCTTACCTCCCCTCATAGTTGAGGGAAAAATCTTGGTTCTTTGATCTTTCAAATTCCTCATGGTGATCAACAGATATAAATCCCAAGTGACTCAAAGAATAGAACTATGCTCCCCATCAATGGCGCCAGAAAAAGGTCTTGATAACCCACAAGTATAGGGGATCGCAACAGTTTTTGAGGGTAGAGTATTCAACCCAAATCCCAAGTATTAATAGCTAAGTTGTCAATTCAACCACACCTGAAAGACTTAATATCTTCAGCAAAGTATTTAGTAGCAAAGTATGGAAGTAACGGTGACAGTAGCAAAAGTAACAATAGCAGTTTTGTAGCAATCATAACAGTGGCAACAAAGAAGTAACTTATCAAAGATCAATATGTGAAAAGCTCATAGGTAATGGATCAATGATGGATAATTATGTCGGATGTAATTCATCATGCAACAGTTATAACATGGGGTGACACAGAACTAGCTCCAGTTCATCAATGTAATGTAGGCATGTATTCTGAATATAGTCATGCGTGCTTATGGAAAAGAACTTGCATGACATCTTTTGTCCTACCCTCCCGTCGCAGCGGGGTCCTAATGGAAACTAAGGGATATTAAGGCCTCCTTCTAATAGAGTACCAGACCAAAGCATTAGCACTTAGTGAATAATGAACTCCTCAAACTACGGTCATCACCGGGAAGTGTCCCGACTATTGTCACTCCGGGGTTTGTCGGATCATAACACATAATAGGTGACTATAACTTGCAAGATAGGATCAAGAACTCACATATATTCATGAAAACATAATAGGTTCAGATCTGAAATCATGGCACTCAGGCCCTAGTGACAAGCATTAAGCATGGCAAAGTCATAGCAACATCAATCTTAGAACATAATGGATACTAGGGATCAAACCCTAACAAAACTAACTCGATTACATGGTAAATCTCATCCAACCCATCACCATCCAGCAAGCCTACGATGGGATTACTCACGCACAACGATTAGCATCATGAAATTGGTGATGGAGGATGGTTGATGATGACGATGGTGATGGCGAAGGATTCCGCTCTCTGGAGCACGAACGGACTCCAGATCAGCCCTCCCGAGGAAGAACAGGGCTTGGCGGCGGCTCCGTATCGTAAAACATGATGAATCCTTCTCTCTGATTTTTTTCTCCTCGAACATGAATATATAGAGTTGGAGTTGAGGTCGGTGGAGGTCCAGGGGACCCACGAGGCAGGGGGAGAGCGCCCCGCACCCTCATGGACAGGGTGTGGGCCCCCCTCTATTGATTCTTTCGCCAATATTTTTTGTTAATTCCAAAATGTGACTCTGCGAAGTTTCAGGTTATTCTAAGAACTTTTATTTCTTCACAAAAATAACACCATGCAATGCTGCTAAAAACAGTGTCAGTCCGGGTTTGTTCCATTCAAATCATGCAAGTTAGAGTCCAAAACAAGGGCAAAATTGTTTGGAAAAGTAGATATGTTGGAGACGTATCAGCCCCTCCCTCGATCTGTTCCACCATGAAGACACCCAGCGACCTCTCTCCCCTTCCCCTCAGTCACTGCTCTCTCTCCCCTTCTCTGTTTGTCTTGCACGCAGCCACCGAGCGAGCTCGCCGCTGCCATTCTTTGCTCGCGTGGCCACCGGCCATCCGTCGACCAACCAACAAGTCCTCGAACGCGAACTGCAGTCTGTGCCCGCGGTACCCGGTGCTCCGACCGCCACACTCCTCTTTGTCGATGTCATTTCAGTGCATCCCAGCTGACGCCGCTTGCTGTGTTAGAAGCGCGCGAGCCTGCGCTTCACATAGATCCCTCCGCCGCTCGAATGGTTGTCGGAGGAGGATTTCCGATGACCTCCGTCGTGTCTGGCCTCACCGACGGCCTAAACCCTGGCTAATCGCCGGTTAAGGTATCCGGGCACCCATGAGCCAGCACGGGACTCACGGGGCCCTACCTCAAGGCAGGTTGCGCCTAGCTCTGGGCCTTTGTTTGTAGTGTGCTCCTGCAAGATTGATTAGATGTCAACGCTCTATGTCCTTAGGTCCCGACCCTCGAGCAAGCTCAGCCGTCGCTGGTATGCCAGGTCACGATGCCGTGGACAAGGCCAGGAGGTGAGGGCTGGAGAGCCAGTAAGAGCCCGTGAGTCGCGATGCTCAGGTGCCCCCCTTTTAATGTGCAAGCGATTAGCATGAAGAAGAAGAAGGGGTCCCGTGGGGGGCATCAGGTAATAATCATAGTGGGTCAAATATGCGAGGCACACGACCTAGATAGATGCGGGAAAGATACATGCCATCGGGTCTGGCCTGAGCGTCTTGGGGATAATGCAGCCCGAGGGGCACCCCCAACAAGGTAACCTAAAGACATGAACAAAAGAGATACATGCCTCAGGGGCGGACCCACGCGGCCTGGGAATGATGCAGCCCTAGGGCCGCTCCCAGCTGAAATGGAACTTGAAAGATGTCACCTGATACGATTGGAGATGAAGGAATGCTGAGGTGGCGGACGACGCACGGTGAGGAAGCCGATCCTCACAAGCCCCCAGGAACGAGAGCCTCGGGAGGCTCCAGGGGCGCAGGCGGCTCCTCGAGGACCATCTCCATCTCTGCCAGGACTGCGCAATGACTAACCTCCTGAGCCTCCAGAATGCTCCTCAGCAGGCGCTGATGAGCGGCGACCGCATTCGACAGGCCGAGAGGCATGCGAATGTAGTTGTGGGGTGGACCCTCGCAACGTCCCACGCGCGAGGGCCAGAGGCGCTCCTAAGATGCGGCTCGGTTGAGCCCTGGCACGTCGATGCAGACGTGCAGCCCACCATCCTCGCCTGGATGGGGGCTACAGCGGGTAAGCGGCGGTTGCCGCGCATGACTCTTGACTCCTGCAGCTCCTGAGTGTTTCTTGCGATGAACTCCTGAGGGTTTGTCCCTCCTTGCCTCATACCTTCTTGAGGGAAACGTGCTTTGAAGCACGCCTCCAAGTGGTGCCCAAGCGCCTCCCTTGTGACCTTGGCAAAGTCGGTGGCCCTCCAGGAGAGATCCCCCAAGCCTTGCCCGAGGAGGGCGCCGGGCGTGCCTTCCTATGCGACAGATGGAGGCGCCCCTTGAACGGGCGCGGATCCTGACACGATGCCCCTGGAGGTGCCTGCCTCCTGATGGTTCGGACCAGGTGATGTCTTCTTCTTCTTAGGGACTGCCTCGGGAAGGCTCCCGCTCCTGTGATCTACGTCTTCGATTGCCGCAGCCTGGAAGGCACGCTCGAGAGAACACACTGCATCCTTCTCCTCACAGGGGATTGTGATGACTCCACCGCTTCCTGGAATCTTGAGGACATTGTAGCCATGGTGAGTCACTGCCATGAACTTGGCCAGGGTCGGATACCCGAGGATGGCGTTGTATGGAAGGCGAATGTGGGCGACTTTGAAGTCAATGAGCTCAGTGCGGTAGTTTTTGCGCTATCTGAAGGTGACAGGGAGGCGGACCTGCCATATCGGGGTGGTAGAACCATCAGTGACTCTTGACAAAGGCTTGGTTGGCTGAAGCTGATCATACGACACTTGGAGATTGTTGAATGTCTCGACAAACAGAACGTTCAGCCCTGCTCCACCGTCGATGAGGGTCCTGGTGACCTGCACGTTGCTAATGACTAGGGAACAAAGCATTGGGAGAACACCAACCGTTGCTGCGCACTTGAGTTGATACGCTGAACTAAACGTGATGGCACACGTGGACCACCTGAGAGGGCGCGAGTCCTTGTCTTTGGGAGGACTGCATTCACCTCGCGAGCAAACTGCTTCAAGATGCGCTAAGAGGCCGGGGCTTGAGCTCCGCCCAGGATGCAAGCGATTGCGCGCGGCTCCTGGAAGCCCCCAGCCCCTTGTCCTGGTGCTGGTCTTCATTCCTCCTTGGCGGTGGCGGCAGAGGAGGGAGGCATGCGTTGCCTTGTGGGCGATCCTCACGAGGCTGATCTCTCCAACCCCCCTCGCAAGGCTGGTCCTGCCAGTGGTCCTCGCGAGGTCGGTCATGCCACCCTTGGCGAGGGCCACGGTCTTCCCATCGTCCTCCACCTCTTCCTCCTCCTCGGCCATAGCCCCGATCATTGCGCTCGGGGCGTCGGCCGATACGTTCATCTCGCACAGCTCTGAGCTCCTGGCATTCGTTGGTGTTGTGGGTGTGAAGGTTGTGGTACACGCAGTACCGGCTGCCCTTGGATGACTCCTGCTGATCCCTGCCTCGCTTGGTATCTGGCTCAGCTGCGAGCACAATTGCTCTTTTGTGCTTCCCATCCTTGACCTTGGGCTTCTTCTCTTCCGGATCAGCAGCTGGAAGCTCGAGGAGCGAGAGGCGCCCTTCCTCAGCCCTAGCGCACTTGGTCGCCAAGTTGAACAGCTCCAGAGATGTGCACAGATCCTCATGGATCGCTAGCTCTTCCTTCATCTTGAAGTCACGAACGCCATCGGAGAAGTCTGAGATGATGGCTTCCTCAGTCACCCCGGGGATCTTGAGGCGGGCATTGTTGAAGCGCTGGATGTACTTTTGCAGGGTCTCTCCTGGCTGTTGCTTGATGCGGCGCAAGTCACTCATGGCCGGGGGCCGGTCGCGAGTGCCCTAGAAGTCGGCGATGAAGCGAGTGCGCATCTCATCCCAAGAGGAGATCGTGCTGGGAGGCAGGTTGAGGAGCCAAGTGCGGGCGCCATCCTTGAGCGCCATGGGAAACCAGTTCACCATGACTTTTTCGTCCCTGTTGGCCGCCTCGATGCCCAACTCGTAGAGCTGGAGGAACTCTGCAGGGTCGGCAGTGCCGTTGTAGCGAGGAGGCAGATCTGTCTTGAACTTGCCCGGCCAGGCCACACTGCGCAGCTCGGCGGTGAAGGCGCGGTATCCTGCAGTGGCCAGAGGGGGCCTTTGGTGATGAAGGGCTTGATCTTGGAGGTCTCTGCGTGTTGCCGCCAGGAGCAGCACGGGGTCTTGGCGCGTTGGAGCAGGAGCGCGGTCATGGCGTGCTGGCACAGGGAGCACGCGAGCGCCTTCTTGAGGGCGAGGGATCTCTTGGCAGCTCTTTTCTTGCTGCGTGGGCGCTGGATGCGGCGGGTCTCGTCCAGGGGCCGCGCGCCTTGGGGCCAGGGCGCCTTCTTGAGGAGGAGGCGGCGGAGGCGCCTCCGGGTCCGCGTTGCCCGCACAGGACGGAGGGTGATGCAGTGAGAGGGACGGCGCAGGGGAGCCCCCTGCGGTGCTGACGATCTCGGTGACGCGAGCAAGACACTCATCGTAGAGGTCGTCGACGGGGCGGTAGTGCAGGAGCTCACGTGCCAGGAGCAACGCGGCATGCGCGTCCGCGGGAGCACGACGAGCGTGCGACGACGAGCCTGCTGGAGTCAGCGGCGGGGTAACGGTGCGGCCTTCTCGCCGCACCGAGGGATGCAACGACGACGCCTGCTGCTCGTTCCCCGCCGGGCCGGTGGCGGCATTTGCGGCAGGCAACGGGGAATGACGGGGAGGCCCGCCGATGGGGGCCGTCTGGGCGACATGGGCCGCGAGAGCAGCGCGACGCTCGGCGCGGGCTCGGCGAGCGTCAGACATGGGTGCGACGGATGATGAAACGCAAGATGGCGGAAGACACGATTCCGGTGCACCCCTACCTGGCGCGCCAAATGTCGGATTTAGGGTTCTGGCAGACCCTTGAGGTTCGAACTCTGGGGTGCGCGTGAAGATCTCTCCCCTACCAACTCATGTCTCGAAGCCTCGCAAGGCATCTAGGCTACACGATGGACAACACAAGGGTCGCAAGGTTTATACTAGTTCGGGCCACCATTGTGGTGTAATACCCTACTCTAGTTTGTGGTGTGGTGGATTGCCTTAGGGGCAGATGATGAACAGTACAAGGGAAGAACAGCCTCGCGGGGGGATGTTCTTATGGTGGTGTTGTCCCTTTGGAGGGGTCGATTCCAGATGCCTCTATACTATGGTAGCTAGCCCTATATATAGAGTGAGAGGCCCTGGTCCTCTTCCCAAATATTGAGCGGGAAGGGCGCCAACAAATTGGCCATTTTGAAGGGGAACATCTAGTACACTTATCCTGACTAAAGTTGGTCTTCGACTGCCAAAGACTCTGATGATGACGTCGTCTTGGGCTCCACGGTGACCTCCATCATGTCGCCTTGCTGGTCTTGGTCTTGTTCCACCAAAATGGTAGCCTTTGCCTGATGCCTTGACATGTGCTTGCTCCCTTTGCACCAAAGGGGAAACAAGGACACTGCGCAGGCTGGCGCCCGCCTGGCCTCGATCGTCATGGCTTGCATCACGGGCACCTCACGAGGCACCCCTGCCTTGATCTCTCCGCCTCCTCGCGAGCCAGCCTAACGAGGCTGCTCCGGAGGAAGCTTCCTGTCGTCCGCCCCACAAGGCTTGGCCCCTCGCGAGGGTCTTGAGCTTCAGCTGATGAAGGTGGGCCGCGTTGGGCCATTGCTTGAGCCACGCCGCAGGCCGCACGCAGGCAAGTCTATGGACCCCCGTTCCCAGAACGCCGACATAAGCCTTGGCCAGTCTTCCTTCTTCCGACATACAGCTCCAGGAGCAACCCTGTACAATTGCATATCAACCACACTCAGCAGGACTAGGGGTGTTATCTCTCTGGAGAGCCCCGAACCTGGGTATGTCTTGCGTCCCGCGCTCGCTCATGCCAACCCCGCCTCTGGAGCCCACTAGTGCCCTCGAGCCTCCTCCTCTCTTTATCCATCCCATGGCATCTGCCGTGCGCCCACCACGACAGTTGGCGCCCACCGTGGGGCAGCTCGAGGTCCTGGCTGGAAGCATGCATCAGACGGGGCTCCTATCCGACTCCGACGAGCCCGTCACGCTGTCGGACGACGTCATCGACGCACTCGCCACCTCCTTCATCGCACTGCGCATCTCCGACGCGCCTGCGGCCAACGAGTACCCCAGCGAGGTACTTTACTTTTCCGACTTCCCCCACTCCCTCGGCGGCAGCATTCCCGTCGGGGCAATGGACGTCCACGTGGAAGTCTTCGCCACCGGCCCCGATGCCTCCTCCTCGTCGAGCGCGACAAGGAAGGCCGCTGAGGCCAAGGCCGCAGCGGAGCGGGCCACCTTGCCCAACCTGTTGCGCGTCGTGATGCAGAGCCTTCGCGTCCCCATCAGCAACGACATCGACGCTTCCAACATTGCCGAGGACCAGGCCCAGCTCGAGGAGAAATGCCAGCATCTGCTTGACCTGACCGAGATGCTCACCACCATGCAGCATCACCCGGATTTCGCTCAGCTGGAGCGCAATGCCACCTACGGCTTCACGCCTACCACGGTCGAGCCGAGCCGGGTCGCCGACGTGCAAGCCCGGGGCGGTGCGATCGGCTGCGCCTTCGGCGCCATCCCGACCATCTACGAGACTCCCGCGAAGAACATGTGCGCGGCCTAGGCGGCCGCGATCGGCCTGGACCAGCTCACAGGCGAGGAGCTGAAGGAGCGCATCAAGCGGATGAACGACCTCCTCGACGCGGCCAACACGCAGCAGGACCACCTCAACCAACTCGCCAAGCCGGCGGGATCCGGCTGTTGGGGTACGTAGCAGAAATTCAAAATTTTCCTACGTGTCACCAAGATCTATCTATGGAGAAACTAGCAACGAGGGAAGGAGAGTGCATCTACATACCCTTGTAGATCGTTAAGCGGAAGCGTTCATGAGAACGGGGTTGAAGGAGTCGTAGTCGTCGTGATCCAAATCACCGGAGATCCTAGTGCCGAACGGACGGCACCTCCGCGTTCAACACACGTACAGCCCGGTGACGTCTCCCACGCCTTGATCCAGCAAGGAGAGAGGGAGAGGTTGAGGAAGACTCCATCCAGCAGCAGCACAATGGCGTGGTGGTGATGGAGGAGCGTGGCAATCCTGCAGGGCTTCGCCAAGCACCGCGGGAGAGGAGGAGTAGGGAGAGAGGTAGGGCTGCACCAAGAGGGAGAGGTTCTCATGTGTTGGGCTGCTCCAAAACCTCCAATATATATAGGGGAAGGGGAGGGCTGCGCCCCCTCTAGGGTTTCCACCCCCTAGGGGTGGCGGCCAGCCCTAGATGGGTTTTGGGGGGGCGGCCAAGAGGGGAGAGAGGGGAGGCGCCCACTAGGTGGGCCTTAAGGCCCATCTGGACTAGGGTTTGCCCCCTCCCACTCTCCCTTGCGCCTCGGGTCCCTTGTGGGGGGCGCACCAGCCCACCTAGGGGCTGGTCCCCTCCCACACTTAGCCCATGCAGCCTTCTGGGGCAGGTGGCCCCACTTGGTGGACCCCCGGGACCCTCCTGGTGGTCCCGGTACGTTACCGATAAACCCCGAAACCTTTCCGGTGACCAAAACAGGACTTCCCATATATAAATCTTTACCTCCGGACCATTCCGGAACTCCTCGTGACGTCCGGGATCTCATCCGGGACTCCGAACAACATTCGGTAACCACATACAAACTTCCTTTATAACCCTAGCGTCATCGAACCTTAAGTGTGTAGACCCTACGGGTTCGGGAGACATGCAGACATGACCGAGATGTTCTCCGGTCAATAACCAACAGCGGGATCTGGATACCCATGTTGGCTCCCACATGTTCCACGATGATCTCATCGGATGAACCACGATGACAAGGACTCAATCGATCCCGTATACAATTCCCTTTGTCTAGCGGTATTGTACTTGCCCGAGATTCGATCGTCGGTATACCGATACCTTGTTCAATCTCGTTACCGGCAAGTCTCTTTACTCGTTCCACAACACATCATCCCGTGATCAACTCCTTGATCACATTGTGCACATAATGATGATGTCCTACCAAGTGGGCCCAGAGATACCTCTCCGTTTACACGAAGTGACAAATCCCAGTCTCGATTCGTGCCAACCCAACAGACACTTTCGGATATACCCGTAGTGCACCTTTATAGCCACCCAGTTACGTTGTGACGTTTGGTACACCCAAAGCATTCCTACGGTATCCGGGAGTTGCACAATCTCATGGTCTAAGGAAAAGATACTTGACATTAGAAAAGCTTTAGCATACGAACTACACGATCTGTGCTAGGCTTAGGATTGGGTCTTGTCCATCACATCATTCTCCTAATGATGTGATCCCGTTATCAACGACATCTAATGTCCATAGCCAGGAAACCATGACTATCAGTTGATCACAACGAGCTAGTCAACTAGAGGCTCACTAGGGACATATTGTGGTCTATGTATTCACACGTGTATTACGATTTCCGGATAATACAGTTATAGCATGAATAGAAGACTATTATCATGAACAAAGAAATATAATAATAACACTTTTATTATTGCCTCTAGGGCATATTTCCAACAGTCTCCCACTTGCACTGGAGTCAATAATCTAGTTCACATCGCCATGTGATTAACACTCACAGGTCATATCGCCATGTAACCAACATCCAAAGAGTTTACTAGAGTCAATAATCTAGTTCACATCACCATGTGATTAACACTCAATGAGTTCTGGGTTTGATCATGTTGCTTGTGAGAGAGGTTTTAGTCAACGGGTCTGAACCTTTCAGATCCGTGTGTGCTTTACAAATATCTATGCCATCTCCTAGATGCAGCTACCACGTTATATTTGGAGCTATTCCAAATAACTGTTCTACCTGGAGCTATTCTAAATTGTTGCTCCATTATATGTATCCGGTATCTCTACTCAGAGCTATCCGGATAGGTGTTAAGCTTGCATCAACGTAACTCTTTACGTCAAACTCTTTATCACCTCTATAACCGAGAAAATTCCTTAGTCCACTAGTTACTAAGGATAACTTTGACCGCTGTACTGTGATCTATTCTTGGATCACTCTTGTACCCCTTGACTGACTCATGGCAAGGCACACCTCAGGTGCGGTACACAGCATAGCATACTGTAGAGCCTACGTCTAAAGCATAGGGGACGACCTTCGTCCTTTCTCTCTTTTCTGCCGAGGTCGAGCTTTAAGTCTTAACTTCGTACCTTACAACTTAGGCAAGAACTTCTTCTTTGACTGATCCATCTTGAACACCTTCAAGATCATGTCAAGGTATGTGCTCATTTGAAAGTATTATTAAGCATTTTGATCTATCCTTATAGATCTTGATGCTCAATGTTCAAGTAGCTTAATCTAGGTTTTCTATTGAAAAACACCTTTCAAATAACCCTATATGCTTTCTAGAAAATCTACGTCATCTCTGATCTATGATATGTCGACAACATATATTCATCAGAAATTCTATAGTGCTCCCACTCACTTCTTTGGAAATACAAGTTTCTCATAAACTTTGTATAAACCCAAAATCTTTGATCATCTTATCAAAGTGCACATTCCAACTCCGAGATGCTTACTCCAGTCCATGGAAGGATCGCTAGAGCTAGCATACCTTTTAGCATCCTTTGGATCGACAAAACCTTTCTGATTGTATTACATACAACCTTTCCTTACGAAAACTGGTAAGGAAACTCGTTTTGACATCCATCTGCCAGATTTCATAAATGCTGCTTATGCTAACATGATTCCGACGGACTTAAGCATCGCTACGGATGAGAAAATCTCATCGTAGTCAACTCCTTGAACTTGTGAAAAACTCTTCGTCACAAGTCGAGCTTCATAGATGGTGACATTACCATCCACGTCCGTCTTCTTCTTAAAGATCCATTTATCTCAATGGCTTGCCGATCATCGGGCAAGTCCACCAAAGTCCATGCTTTGTTCTGATACATGGATCCTATCTCGGATTTCATGGTTTCTAACCATTTGTCGGAATTTGGGCCCACCATCACTTCTCCATAGCTCGTAGGTTCATTGTTGTCTAGCAACATGACCTTCAAGACAGGATTACCGTACCATTCTGAAGTAGTATGCATCCTTGTCACCCTACGAGGTACGGTAGTGACTTGATCCGAAGTTTCATGATCACTATCACAAGCTTCTACTTCAATTGGTGTAGGTACCACAGGAACAACTTCCTGTGCCCTGCTACACACTAGTTGAAGTGATGGTTCAATAACCTCATCAAGTCTCCACCATCCTCCCACTCAATTTTTCGAGACAAACCTTTCTTCAAGAAAGGACCCGATTCAAGAAACAATCCCTATTGCTTTCGGATCTGAATTAGGAGGTATACCCAACTGTTTTGGGTGTCCTATGAAGATGCATTTTATCCGCTTTGGGTTCGAGCTTATCAACCTGAAACTTTCTCACATAAGCGTCGCAGCCCCAAACTTTTAAGAAACGACAACTTAGGTTTCTCTAAACCATAATTCATACGGTGTCATCTCAACGGAATTACGTGGTGCCCTATTTAAAGTGAATGTGGTTGTCTCTAATGCCTAACCCATGAACAATAGTGGTAATTCGATAAGAGACATCATGGTACGCACCATATCCAATAGGGTGCAACTATGATGTTCGGACACACCATCACACTATGGTGTTCCAGGCAGTATTAATTGCGAAACAATTTCCACAATGTCTTAATTGCGTGTCAAAACTCGTAACTCAGATATTCATCTCTATGATCATATCATAGACATTTTATCCTCTTGTCACAATGATCTTCTACTTCACTCTAAAATTACTTGAACCATTCAATAATTCAGACTTGTGTTTCATCAAGAAAATATTCTCAACATCTACTCGAATCATCTGTGAAGTAAGAACATAATGATATTCACTGCATGCCTCGGCACTCATTGGACTGCACACATCAAAATGTGTTACTTACAACGAGTTGCTATCTTGTTCCGTCTTACTAAAACGAGGCTTTCAGTCATCTTGCCCATGTGGTATGATTTGAATGTCTCAAGTGATTCAAAATCAAGTGAGTCCAAACGATCTATCTGCATGGAGTTTCTTCATGCGTATACACCAATAGACATGGCTCGCATGTCTCAAACTTTTCAAAAACGAGTGAGTCCAAAGATCCATCAACATGGAGCTTCTTCATGCGTTTTATACCAATATGACTTACATGGTAGTGCCACAAGTAAGTGGTACTATCATTACTATCTTATATCTTTTGGCATGAAAATGTGTATCACTACGATCGAGATTCAATAAACCATTCCTATTAGGTGCAAGACCACTGAAGGTATTATTCAAATAAATAGAGTAACCATTATTCTCTTTAAATGAATAATCGTATTGCGATAGACATAATCCAATCATGTCTATGCTCAACGCAAACACCAAATGACAATTATTCAGGTTTAATACTAATCTTGATGGTAGAGGGAGCGTGCAATGTTTGATCACATCAAACTTGGAAAGACTTCCAACACACATCGTCATCTCACCTTTAGCTAGTCTCCGTTTATTCCGTAGCTTTTATTTCGAGTTACTAACACTTAGCAACCGAACCGGTATCTAATACGCTGGTGCTACTAGGATTACTAGTAAAGTACACATCAACACAATGTATATCCAATATACTTCTATCGACCTTGCCAGCCTTCTCATCTACCAAGTATCTAGGGTAATTCTGCTCCAGTGGCTGTTCCCTTTATTACAGAAGCACTTAGTCTCGGGTTTGGGTTCAACCTTGGGTTTCTTCACTAGAGCAGCAGTTGAATTGCCATTTCATGAAGTATCCCTTTGTTCCCTTGCCCTTCTTGAAACTAGTGGTTTCACCAACCATCAACAATTGATGCTCCCTCTTGATTTCTACTTTCGCGGTGTCAAACATCACGAATATTTCAAGGATCATCATATCTATCCCTAATAGGTTATAGTTCATCATGAAGCTCTAGCAGCTTGGTGGCAATGACTTTGGGGAAACATCACTATCTCATCTGGAAGATCAACTCCCACTCGATTCAAGTGATTGTTGCACTCAGACAATCTGAGCACAAGCTCAACGATTGAGCTTTTCTCCCTTAGTTTGCAGGCTAAGAAAATCGTCGGAGGTCTCATACCTCTGGACGTGGGCACGAGCCTGAAATCCCAATTTCAGCCCTCGAAACATCTCATATGTTCCGCGACGTTTCGAAAACGTCTTTGGTGCCTCTACTTAAACCATTTAACTGAACTATCACGTAGTTATCAAAACGTGTATGTCCGATGTTCACAACATCCACAAACGACGTTTGGGGTTCAGCACACTGAGCGGTGCATTAAGGACATAAGCTTTCTACTGTCCGCATAATTGCTACTTTCAACTTTCAACTATATTTTCTCTAGGAACATATCTAAAACAGTAGAACTAAAGCGCGAGCTACGACATAATTTGCAAAATCCTTTTTGACTATGTTCAGGATAATTAAGTTCATCTTATGAACTCCCACTCAGATAGACATCCCTCTGGTCATCTAAGTGATTACATGATCCGAGTCAACTAGGCCGTGTCCGATCATCATGTGAGACGGACTAGTCATCATCGGTGAACATCTTCATGTTGATCGTATCTACTATACGACTCATGCTCGACCTTTCGGTCTCCGTGTTCCGAGGCCATGTCTGTACATGCTAGGCTCGTCAAGTTAACCCTAAGTGTTTTCGCGTGTGTAAATCTATCTTACACCCGTTGTATGTGAACGTAAGAATCCATCACACCCGATCATCACGTGGTGCTTAGAAGCGACGAACTGTAGCAACGGTGCACAGTTAGGGGAGAACACTTCTTGAAATTGTTGTAAGGGATCATCTTATTTACTACCGTCGTTCTAAGTAAACAAGATGCATAAACATGATAAACATCACATGCAATCAAATAGTGACATGATATGGCCAATATCATTTTGCTCCTTTTGATCTCCATCTTCGGGGCTCCATGATCATCATCGTCACCGGCATGACACCATGATCTCCATCATCATGATCTCCATCATCGTTTCTTCATGAAGTTGTCTCGCCAACTATTACTTCTACTACTATGGCTACCAGTTAGCAATAAAGTAAAGTAATTACATGGCGTTGTTCAATGACACGCAGGTCATACAATAAATTTAAGACAACTCCTATGGCTCCTGCCGGTTGTCATACTCATCGACATGCAAGTCATGAATCCTATTACAAGAACATGATCAATATCATACATCACATATCATTCATCACATTCTTCTTGGCCATATCACATCACATAGCATACCCTGCAAAAACAAGTTAGACGTCCTCTAATTGTTGTTTGCATGTTTTACGTGGCTGCTATGGGTTTCTAGCAAGAATGTTTCTTACCTACGCAAAACCACAACGTGATATGCCAATTGCTATTTACCCTTCATAAGGACCCTTTTCATTGAATCCGTTTCCACTAAAGTGGGAGAGACTGGCACCCGCTAGCCACCTTATGCACCAAGTGCATGTCACTCGGTGGAACCTGTCTCACGTAAGAGTACGTGTAAGGTCGGTCCAGGCCGCTTCATCCCACAATACCGTCGAAACAAGATTGGACTAGTAACGGTAAGCATATTGAACAAAATCAAAGCCCACAACTACTTTGTGTTCTACTCGTGCAAAGAATCTACGCAAAAGACCTAGCTCATGATGCCACTGTTGGGGTACATAGCAGAAATTCAAAATTTTCCTACGTGTCACCAAGATCTATCTATGGAGAAACTAGCAACGAGGGAAGGAGAGTGCACCTACATACCCTTGTAGATCGTTAAGCGGAAGCGTTCATGAGAACGGGGTTGAAGGTGTCGTACTCGTCGTGATCCAAATCACCGGAGATACTAGTGCCAAACGGACGGCACCTCCGCGTTCAACACACGTACAGCCCGGTGACGTCTCCCACGCCTTGATCAAGCAAGGAGAGAGGGAGAGGTTGAGGAAGACTCCATCCAGCAGCAGCAAAACGGCGTGGTGGTGATGGAGGAGCGTGGCAATCCTGCAGGGCTTCGCCAAGCACCGCGGGAGAGGACGAGTAGGGAGAGAGGTAGGGCTGCACAAAGAGGGAGAGGTTCTCATGTGTTGGGCTGCTCCAAAACCTCCAATATATATAGGGGAAGGGAAGGGCTGCGCCCCCTCTAGGGTTTCCACCCCCTAGGGGTGGCGGCCAGCCCTAGATGGGTTTTGGGGGGGCGGCCAAGAGGGGAGAGAGGGGAGGCGCCCACTAGGTGGGCCTTAAGGCCCATCTGGACTAGGGTTTGCCCCCTCCCACTCTCCCTTGCGCCTTGGGTCCCTTGTGGGGGGCGCACCAGCCCACCTAGGGGCTGGTCCCCTCCCACACTTAGCCCACGCAGCCTTCTGGGGCAGGTGGCCCCACTTGGTGGACCCCCGGGACCCTCCCGGTGGTCCCGGTACGTTACCGATAAACCCCGAAACCTTTCCGGTGACCAAAACAGGACTTCCCATATATAAATCTTTACCTCCGGACCATTCCGGAACTCCTCGTGACGTCCGGGATCTCATCCGGGACTCCGAACAACATTCGGTAACCACATACAAACTTCCTTTATAACCCTAGCGTCATCGAACCTTAAGTGTGTAGACCCTACGGGTTCGGGAGACATGCAGACATGACCGAGACGTTCTCCGGTCAATAACCAACAGCGGGATCTGGATACCCATGTTGGATCCCACATGTTCCACGATGATCTCATTGGATGAACCACGATGTCAAGGACTCAATCGATCCCGTATACAATTCCCTTTGTCTAGCGGTATTGTACTTGCCCGAGATTCGATCGTCGGTATACCGATACCTTGTTCAATCTCGTTACCGGCAAGTCTCTTTACTCGTTCCGCAACACATCATCCCGTGATCAACTCCTTGATCACATTGTGCACATAATGATGATGTCCTACCGAGTGGGCCCAGAGATACCTCTCTGTTTACACGGAGTGACAAATCCCAGTCTCGATTCGTGCCAACCCAACAGACACTTTCGGATATACCTGTAGTGCACCTTTATAGCCACCCAGTTACGTTGTGACGTTTGGTACACCCAAAGCATTCCTACGGTATCCGGGAGTTGCACAATCTCATGGTCTAAGGAAAAGATACTTGACATTAGAAAAGCTTTAGCATACGAACTACACGATCTGTGCTAGGCTTAGGATTGGGTCTTGTCCATCACATCATTCTCCTAATGATGTGATCCCGTTATCAACGACATCTAATGTCCATAGCCAGGAAACCATGACTATCAGTTGATCACAACGAGCTAGTCAACTAGAGGCTCACTAGGGACATATTGTGGTCTATGTATTCACACGTGTATTACGATTTCCGGATAATACAGTTATAGCATGAATAAAAGACTATTATCATGAACAAAGAAATATAATAATAACACTTCTATTATTGCCTCTAGGGCATATTTCCAACACCAACTCCCCACGCGCTGTCGGACCCGGCGATCATCAGCACGCGGCGTCCTCACCACCCGGCGAGGCGCATTCCGGCCGAACCAGGACTCGGCGCGCCCCGGCCCCGACGACTTAGGCGACTAGCCAGCCCCGTAAAACCGACGCGGACCCGACCATCCCGGTCGACGTCCGGCTCCAACTGACCCGGCCCGCCATGGTCTGGTCGCCAGCCGACTCGGTGCACGCGCCATCGACGACGCTAACGCTCACCACCGCCTCGACCGGCTCACCTTCTCCCTGGAGGTGGAGGAGAGCGGCGCCGTAGGACCGGCGTGCTTCGGCCAGTGCATCTGGGAGGAGCCCTTTCCAAAAGGGTTCACACTCCCCCGCGACACCCCCAAGTACAACGAAACCGCGAAGCCGGAAGACTGGCTCACCGACTACACCATCGCCATTGGCATCACCGACGGCAACCACCGACTCGCCGTGTGCTACGGACCGCTCATGCTCCAAGGGTCGGCCCACACCTGGTTGAACAGTCTGCCGGTGGGCAGCGTCAACACATGGGTCGACTTCGAGCAGGCCTTTGTCCGCAACTTCATGGGTACTTACAAGCAACCCGGCCGCCCTGTAACACCCCGAGGATCATGCTACAGTAATCCCCTGCTGATGGTGCCATGTCATCACTCTTACTGTTGCTAGTCCTCATTTGCATTCTAACCAATTCAAATTCAAATCCAAGTTAATGTCGAAATACAAAACTTCTCAAACATGAAAACTAAAATGTTCATCTTGTGTCCAATAATCACTTGTTAATATAGGAGGTGAACTAACATTTTTCCAGAATGTCCAAATGCCCTAAACCACTTTAAAACAGTAGCTAAAGCAAATAAATTAAATGCTTGTTAATTTATAAAAATAAAAAACTACTGTATTTTGGTGCCAAGTTAATTGTAGCAATGGCCTAAGTTAAAATGGTATTTTAGGTGCAAGTTTGGTTTTTATAAAACTATTTTGCTTTCTGGAGTTAAAAAAAAGGGAAAGCCAAGAAAAGAGAGAGAGAGAGAGAACAACCCCCCCCCTGGACCCAACCCGCCTGGACCGGGCCACCTAACCTACCCGAGCCAGCCCAGAGCCCCCTGCCTCCCTGGGCTTTAGCCCATTACACTGGCCGGCCCACCTTACCCCGGGTCGCCTTCCCTGTTCGACCGACCCCGTCGCTACAGGGGCGCGGTCGCCCCGGACCGCCTCGCCGTCGACGACGAGGGAGAGGATAAGGCCTCCACGCCCCCGACGCCTCGGTCCTCTCCCCTGCGCCCCACTCACTCCCCTGCTCTCCTCTGTCGCCCACTCCCCTCTGGGTTCTCCCTAGATCCCCTTTCCTCCACCTCCATGACGCGGTCGCCGCCGTGCCTCGCCCGTCCCCGCGGCCACCGAACCCCTTTCGCCTCGCCGCCGTGTCCCTCGTCTCCGTCAACGTCGTCTGCTTCGTCTCCATCCACGAACGGGAGTCGGGGAGCTCCACAATGCGCGGATCGAGCCACCCCCTTCCGCCTCGGCCGCCGTTGATCTCCTCCAACTCCGGCCACCCTCTGCTGCTCCTAATCTGTCACCGGCTTTCCTTAGCCACTCGGTGAGCTCCTCCCCCTCTCCCTTCTCTCACGTAGGCCGCCCCCTTCTCTAGCTCGCTCGCCGCAACCGCCATAGCTCACCGTCGCCCTGCTCCATCACCGTCGTGGCCACCGCTGCCGTGGCCCCCGTCCGAGCCCTCCATCGTGCTCCTGGTGTTCCCAGGAGCCCGACCAGCCCTTCCTCTCGCCCTCTCGTGCCCCCTAGCCCATTCCCGACGTGACTCCGAACGCCTCCGCCGCCCGTGCTCGCCGCCGTTGGTTATTCCGGCCGTCCCCGGGCGAGCCACCACCACCACCCGACACGGCGTCGTGTGCGCGTTTGAACGGTGCCAACCGCACGCGAAACGGCCGCCCCTAGCGCGTTTCCGACGAGGCCCGAGCGGCTCCGCCGCGTTCTAGCATCGCCGGCGGTGAGACGCCGGACGCCGCCGACGTGGCTGGGCGGGCCCGACCCTGGCTCACTGCCAGTGGGCCATAGGGGCCCTGTTGACTGGGTTGACCCAGTCAACACGCTGACATGGCGGTACAGTGCCACTGACGAACCGGCCCCACCGCTTAATTAATAAATAAAATGGTTTTTATAATTAAAAGTAATTAGTTTAGCTAATTAGCCACTAACATGTGGGGCCCATCAGCTAATTAACCTTAGTTTAGTTAAAATAAGCTCTGTTAAGTAACAGAGGCTGACAGGTGGGTCCCCCGTGTCAGTTTTGACCAGTCAACCGGACTGTTGACTGCTGACGTCACTCCTACGTCATGCTGACATCATATTCCTTTTCTGTTAATATAAATAATTCCAGAATATGTTTAAAACTTAGAAAATTCATATAAAATAATCTATAACTCGGATGAAAATGTTTTCTATATGAAAGTTGCTCAGAAAAATCCAACAAATCCGAATACGCGGTCCGTTCATCTGTAACATGCCCCTAGCATGCTGAACTTGGGACATTCCCCCTCCGGTCATCTGTCTGACACAGGTCCGGAACCGGGAAAACATTCCCGGTTGAATTCCCCCTTCACCTATATCGTGTAGCCATACGTTAGGTCACTCCCGGCACAACATATTGCCACGTTATGCTTTGTGATGCTTGTTTGCTTTATATTTACTGTTTCTTCCCCCTCTTCTCTCCGATAGACCCCGAGACCGATGCCGCCCCTGTGATCGACTACGTCGACGATGACCCCTCCTTGCCAGAGCAACCAGGCAAGCCCCCCCCCTTTGATCATCCCGATATCGCCCATTCCATTCTCTCATGCTTGCATTAGATTTTGCTATGTTATTGTTTGCTCCTATTCTGATGCATAGCCTGCTTTTGTAACCTGCTTATTGTTACCTTACCTGCTTATCCTAAACTGCTTAGTATAGGTTGGTTAGTGATCCATCAGTGACCCCCACCTTGTCCTTGTTGCCCCTGCTTAATCATTGAAGACCCGATCAACGGGATTGAAGACCAGGCCCCGGCACCGCACTCACTTTCCCCTTAGTTGCTCGACACTGCTGGGTTACTATCGAGTGCCGAGGGTGAGACCTCTACAACACTTCTGATGTTAACCTGTAGTGTAGCTATTCGGTCGTGGTCATCGAGGGTGATTTCCTCCTTAACCACTTCCGATACGGCTCTGTCGTGCAACCCCTCAAGTGTGAACCTCGAGGGTGATTCCTCTATGTTCACCTTGATGATTACATTGAGTGGAACCCACCGAGGGTGATTCCTTGGGTTTTCCTCTTGATGTTTGGACACACGGATACTTGGACTTTACAACTGTTACTTGGAAAGTGATGTGGAGACGGGTTGACCTGGAAGGTGCCCGTGAGATAATTACGAGGCGTGGCCGGGCATTCTTAGCCCTTGCCGCAAGTCCTCGAGACGGGGCAACGGGGTCACCTCTTTCGTGAGTCTCTGCTTGTTACCGCGCGTTCCTAATCCACTACGATTTGGATATTTGATCCGAGGGGCCTCTGGCCTGATAGCACTAACCATCACGTGGGCATAGTATGGGCGTTCTGCGTCGTATACATCAGCCGAAGCTTAATAGACGTCAGCGACTGAGTGGCGCGCGCCGGGTTGGACTGCGTAAGCGCCTGCCTTGTTGAAGGAGGTAGCTAGGTCTGCTCACCGGCCGCCTACGCAACGTGCAGGAGTTTCCCGGGGAGATGGCCCATGACCCCTGGGGGCATAGGTTTAGTCCGGCGTGCTGACCTCTCTATTAAGTCTAGGTCGGGTTGCGGCGTATTGTTTGGCCGAGGCCGGGCATGACCCTGGAAAGTGTGTCCGGCCGGAGTCAATCGAGCGTGGTGGGTAAGTTGGTGCACCCCTGCAGGGAAGAAACATCTATCGATAGCCTGTCCTACGGTAACGGACACTTGGAGTTGTATCCCGATCGATACAACTAGAACTGGATACTTGTGATGAGAACTGGATGGAGATGAGGATTTGATTGTGATGATAATTGGATAGTATGGCTCTGGGATTTCTTTCTCGCAGGGAGTCGAGAAAGGATCTCCGGCCGAGGTTGATAACACCACTGCTACTTACTTTATGCTACTCTACTCCCTCCTGTTGCTGCAAGATGGTGGGTTCGAGAAGATGCTAGTCTTCGATAGGACTAGGACCTTCTCTCTATTCTGGCATTTCTGCAGCCCAGTCCACATATATAGCCTTCCTTTGATAATGTTGCATATGTAGTGTAGATCCTTGCTTGCGAGTACTTTGGATGAGTACTCACGGTTGCTTTGCTCCCCCTTTTCCCCCTTCTTTCTTCTTTCTGGTTGTTGCAACCAGATGGTGGAGTCCAGGAGCCAGATGCCGCCTTTGACGACTGCTGCTACCCCGAGGGTGCCTACTACCACGTGACGGACGCCGACGACCAAGAGTAGTTAGGAGGCTCCCAGGCAGGAGGCCTTGCCTTTTCGATCGATGTTGCTTTTGTGCTAGCCTTCTTAAGGCAAACTTGTTTAACTCATGTCTGTACTCAGATATTGTTGCTTCCGCTGACTCGTTTGTATTCAAGCTGATGTATTCGAGCCCTCGAGGCCCCTGGCTTGTAATATAAAGCTTGTATTATTTTAATTGTGTCTAGAGTTGTGTTGTGATATCTTCCCGTGAGTCCTTGATCTTGATCGTACACATTTGCGTGTATGATTAGTGTACGATTGAATCGAGGGCGTCACAAGTTGGTATCAGAGCCGACTGCCTGTAGGTAGCCCCCTTTCCAACTCCTTGGCCGAAGTTGAGTCTAGTCACTGAAAAACTTTTACTAACATTGGCTGTGTGGCTTACGGGCCCACGTCGCCATTGGGTGGTATTAGGATCTTTTATTCCTCGTCTATACTCTGGGACTCTGAACTCTCTTCTATTCGGGTTAAAGATTTACTAACTCTGACTCTAGGATCTCGTAACCACTTCCTCCCGGAGAGCCCCTTCACTGCAGATGATCGCTTGCTTCGCCAGAAGATTCTGCAGATACTCCTCGATGTTTTCCCGAGACCCTTGTGCCCTTTGCCATTGCATTTCTCTACCACCGATAAATCCCCATGGATAGCTACATACACTTGCCGTCCATACAATCATTCCTCGATGCTCTTGTTATTACAAGATGCCCCGAAATTCTCTATTGCTTCAAGAATCCGTTGAGCTTACTGCCTTGCAGTTCTTTGCCCCATGAATACACCCCCCTTCGGATAATTCCTCGCACTCACCGAGGATCCGTTCATCCTCAGTTGTTCGTGTGATTCACAAAATTCTTCGAAATACTATGTGATCTTCCGAAAATCCTCTGCAGCCTATTGCTCTTGATTCTCCTTGCCTGCTTGCACTACGATTAGTTCCGTATGTCGAGCAATATCCTTTAAAATTCTTTGTGGTTGTACTTCTGTTCCTATGGATTCAACGTGTGAGCGAATACTGGCAATCACCAATTAATCCTTGGAAATTTTCTTTCCGTCTCCGACATCGCTCCGGTTATGAGCTGGTTCTTGCCCAATCAAGTTTTGATCAGGTGCACCTCTAAGTCTATTCAACTTATCATCTTTTGATCAGAGCCTCTGCTTCCGATCCTTCGTCTTGAAATCATAATTCCTTTGTACCCAAGCATCGAATCATTCAGAAGTTTCTATAAGCCAATGCCTTTGCATCCCCTTCTTCATCTGATTGATTACCGATAATCACATCAACTCTGTCGTGAATCGCCAGATCCATTGCTGGGTTGTTATCCGACTGTGTCCTTCACATCCAAAGTCTTGTGAGTTTTTCCCTGATACATAACACCTTCGGTAAATTGTATCATCTGCTTTGACTCCGATACTCTTCTTTTGAACTCGTATCTTTGCTTGGTTGATGGTTCTATAGATTCGTGAAAATGCCCCGATGGGTTTAACTTATGCCTTCCATAATCCGTGTGAACCCGAGAGTTCTCACGAGTCTTACTCTACTGGTACTTCGGCAGATAAATCCTCCGCACTACAATTTCTTCAAAAAAACGAGGAGTGAATGAAAGGTTATGCATTGAAGAAGTGGGAGTCGACCTTGAACTTTGTGTTCATGCCCATGGACCCGATGTGAAACTTATCATGGAAGCTTCTTGTGATAATAATAATCCCCTTGTTATAAGTTCATATGGTATCTATGTTTGGTCCTTTGCAACCGTGGTTCTGAACATGGTTGTTCCCCTTTGATTCCATTTCTCGGACAAGTTAAAGCACTTGTCTTCTACAGACCAATGCATCTCCGCAACCTCTATTTTGATTTTCCTTCGAGTATTACCCTTCGGTACCTCGAGAATAACAAAGAACCGTGTTGCTTCCTACGAGTCTTCATTTGGTATTGCTTCTCATCGATTTCATATTTCCCCGGGTTTTGAGTTGTTAGTCACTCGAGAACGCCGATAAGTGAATCGATTCCACACTCCGATTCTATAACTCTTAAGTAAATTTTGTTGCTTACGAGTTTAATAATCCTTCAAGTCATTCCTAGCCTGATCAGCTGTATTGTTACCGTGCTAAATTTCAACTGTGCTACCAGGTCCTTTCCGGAGCACAATCTTCGACGACGAGCTAAGCTTATGTCGATCTTCCTCATTATACCATTTTGCCATGAACAACAAGCTTGCTATCGAGTTTGTGTCGTACTCGTGGTTTCAATAACCTTTCGCTTCATCCTTCCTGTTGCTTGATGGCATCGCTCCTCGATGGCATCTTCATAGAGCCTCTCGACAAATGCGTCGTGATCAGCATCAACATTTTGACTTTCATTGAAATGACAATTGAATTCATGGTGAGGAATACCATCCTTGACCTTCGATGATTTGAGTTATCATCGACAACCCCTTTGTCTTCTTTCCAACGCATGTTTGATCATGTCTTGGTTATACCTTGGACTCCTTGCTAATCCCGCAACTCTTCCTTGGGTATTTCTTGTGATTTTCAACTACAACCCCTACTTGTAGCACCATGTTAATGCTACCTCGAAGCATGACTGAGGTATTCCGAATATCAACAAGAACATTGGAAGCACATTGCCGAATGTTTCTTGATCTATTATCCAAACACCGTTGTATGGGTAATATCATGATTCTTCCCTTGCCCCCTTTATCTAAATGCTTTTGAACTTGCTGTCATATCATGTATTTCCTGCTCCGCTTCCCCTTGGGAAGGATATACTCCCAATTCTTGGGTATAAACACCTTTTCTTTCCATTGGTCTGATTATTATAATAATCACATTTTCCTTTTCATTGTTTTGTTTCACCTTTCTTGTAATCTAACTTGTCTGAGCAGAGATAAATCCCTACTTAAGTAAGCACCTCAGTGCACAACTCTGTCACTAAGACCCTGTTACTATTGTTGATGACATTCCGGTAACCACCGATGGACGAGAACTTTGCCTATTGGTCCGCCTCGTCCAACGAGCAGGAAAATGGTTCTCTTCGTCCCTCACCCTTGGTACCAGTGTTGTTGCCAACATAACTGACAGGCTATACTCTGACCTGCCTTGATATCATGATCGTGCAAAATGATTAGTGCCCTCCTGCTGTTAACCCACATGGTGGGCCCATAACCCACAGTTCCACAGGATCGAAACCTGACTCTCCTGTAATTCCTGTTCTCCAAAAATTGTTCCTTGCACTTGGCTTCGTAAGCAAATCACGAGCCACCTTCCTAGTGGTCTATTCTGGTATCAGACAAAATACTTATCCCCGTCGCTCTGAAACTCCTTTCGCACTCTGTTTCAGGCAACGAATGATTGCCTACCCGATTGAAGCTTCTTATTACACCTTCTTACCTTGCTATCGATGAATCTCTTGAATCTCAACTCGAGAGATGCCTCCTTGCCACGTTCACTGAGATAGCCCCCAGGTAACTATATTGTGATGAGCTCCGTCCTTCCCGAGTCTTTTCCCCTTACTCCACCCCTTAAATCTCGGGACGAGATTTCTTGTAGAGGAGGAGATTTGTAACACCCCGAGGATCATGCTACAGTAATCCCCTGCTGATGGTGCCATGTCATCACTCTTACTGTTGCTAGTCCTCATTTGCATTCAAACCAATTCAAATTCAAATCCAAGTTAATGTCGAAATACAAAACTTCTCAAACATGAAAACTAAAATGTTCATCTTGTGTCCAATAATCACTTGTTAATATAGGAGGTGAACTAACATTTTTCCAGAATGTCCAAATGCCCTAAACCACTTTAAAACAGTAGCTAAAGCAAATAAATTAAATGCTTGTTAAGTTATAAAAATAAAAAACTACTTTATTTTGGTGCCAAGTTAATTGTAGCAATGGCCTAAGTTAAAATGGTATTTTAGGTGCAAGATTGGTTTTTATAAAACTATTTTGCTTTCTGGAAGTTAAAAAAAAGGGAAAGCCAAGAAAAGAGAGAGAGAGAGAACAACCCCCCCCCCCTGGACCCAACCCGCCTGGACCGGCCCACCTAACCTACCCGAGCCAGCCCAGAGCCCCCTGCCTCCCTGGGCTTTAGCCCATTACACTGGCCGGCCCACCTTACCCCGAGTCGCCTTCCCTGTTCGACCGACCCCGTCGCTACAGGGGCGCGGTCGCCCCGGACCGCCTCGCCGTCGACGACGAGGGAGAGGATAAGGCCTCCACGCCCCCGACGCCTCGGTCCTCTCCCCTGCGCCCCACTCACTCCCCTGCTCTCCTCTGTCGCCCACTCCCCTCTGGGTTCTCCCCAGATCACCTTTCCTCCACCTCCACGACGCGGTCGCCGCCATGCCTCGCCCGTCCCCGCGGCCACCGAACCCCTTTCGCCTCGCCGCCGTGTCCCTCGTCTCCGTCAACGTCGTCTGCTTCATCTCCATCCATGAACGGGAGTCGGGGAGCTCCACAATGCGCGGATCGAGCCACCCCCTTCCGCCTCGGCCGCCGTTGATCTCCTCCAACTCCGGCCACCCTCTGCTGCTCCTAATCTGTCACCGGCTTTCCTTAGCCACTCGGTGAGCTCCTCCCCCTCTCCCTTCTCTCACGTAGGCCGCCCCCTTCTCTAGCTCGCTCGCCGCAACCGCCGTAGCTCACCGTCGCCCTGCTCCATCACCGTCGTTGCCACCGCTGCCGTGGCCCCCGTCCGAGCCCTCCATCGTGCTCCTGGTGTTCCCAGGAGCCCGACCAGCCCTTCCTCTCGCCCTCTCGTGCCCCCTAGCCCATTCCCGACGTGACTCCGAACGCCTCCGCCGCCCGTGCTCGCCGCCGTTGGTTATTCCGGCCGTCCCCGGGCGAGCCACCACCACCACCCGACACGGCGTCGTGTGCGCGTTTGAACGGTGCCAACCGCACGCGAAACGGCCGCCCCTAGCGCGTTTCCGACGAGGCCCGAGCGGCTCTGCCGCGTTCTAGCATCGCCGGCGGTGAGACGCCGGACGCCGCCGACGTGGCTGGGCGGGCCCGACCCTGGCTCACTGCCAGTGGGCCATAGGGGCCCTGTTGACTGGGTTGACCCAGTCAACACGCTGACATGGCGGTACAGTGCCACTGACGAACCGGCCCCACCGCTTAATTAATAAATAAAATGGTTTTTATAATTAAAAGTAATTAGTTTAGCTAATTAGCCACTAACATGTGGGGCCCATCAGCTAATTAACCTTAGTTTAGTTAAAATAAGCTCTGTTAAGTAACAGAGGCTGACAGGTGGGTCCCCCGTGTCAGTTTTGACCAGTCAACCGGACTGTTGACTGCTGACGTCACTCCTACGTCATGCTGACATCATATTCCTTTTCTGTTAATATAAATAATTCCAGAATATGTTTAAAACTTAGAAAATTCATATAAAATAATCTATAACTCGGATGAAAATGTTTTCTATATGAAAGTTGCTCAGAAAAATCCAACAAATCCGAATACGCGGTCCGTTCATCTGTAACATGCCCCTAGCATGCTGAACTTGGGACATTCCCCCTCCGGTCATCTGTCTGACACAGGTCCGGAACCGGGAAAACATTCCCGGTTGAATTCCCCCTTCACCTATATCGTGTAGCCATACATCAGGTCACTCCCGGCACAACATATTGCCACGTTATGCTTTGTGATGCTTGTTTGCTTTATATTTACTGTTTCTTCCCCCTCTTCTCTCCGATAGACCCCGAGACCGATGCCGCCCCTGTGATCGACTACGGCGACGATGACCCCTCCTTGCCAGAGCAACCAGGCAAGCCCCCCCCCCTTTGATCATCCCGATATCGCCCATTCCATTCTCTCATGCTTGCATTAGATTTTGCTATTGTTATTGTTTGCTCCTATTCTGATGCATAGCCTTCTTTTGTAACCTGCTTATTGTTACCTTACCTGCTTATCCTAAACTGCTTAGTATAGGTTGGTTAGTGATCCATCAGTGACCCCCGCCTTGTCCCGACTGCCCCGCTGGATAATCAGAAGACCCGATCAACGGGATCGAAGACCAGGCCCCGGCACCGCACATCACATTCCCCTTAGTTGCTCGACACTACTGGGATACTATCGAGTGCCGAGGGTGAGACCTCTACAACACTTCTGATGTTAACCCTGTAGTGTAGCTATTCGGTCGTGGTCATCGAGGGTGATTTCCTCTTTAACCACTTCCGATACGACTCTGTCGTGCAACCCCTCAAGTGTGAACCTCGAGGGTGATTCCTCTACGTTCACCTTGATGATTACATTGAGTGGAACCCACCGAGGGTGATTCCTTGGGTTTTCCTCTTGATGTTTGGACACACGGATACTTGGACTTTACAACTGTTACTTGGAAAGTGATGTGGAGACGGGTTGACCTGGAAGGTGCCCGTGAGATAATTACGAGGCGTGGCCGGGCATTCTTAGCCCTTGCCGCAAGTCCTCGAGACGGGGCAACGGGGTCACATCTTTCGTGAGTCTCTGCTTGTTACCGCGCGTTCCTAATCCACTACGATTTGGATATTTGATCCGAGGGGCCTCTGGCCTGATAGCACTAACCATCACGTGGGCATAGTATGGGCGTTCTGCGTCGTGTACATCAGCCGAAGCTTAATAGACATCAGCGACGGAGCGGCGCGCGCCGGGTTGGACTGGTAAGCTCCTGCCTTTTTAGGGAGGTATCTAGGTCTGCTCACCGGCCGCCCACGAAACGTGCAGGAGTTCCCGGGGAGATGGCCCATGACCCCTGGGGGCATAGGTTTAGTCCGGCGTGCTGGCCTCTCTATTAAGCCTAGGTCGGGTTGCAGCGTATTGTTTGGCCGAGGCCGGGCATGACCCTGGAAAGTGTGTCCGGCCGGAGTCAATCGAGCGTGGTGGGTAAGTTGGTGCACCCCTGCAGGGAAGAAAACATCTATGACAGCCTGTCCTACGGTAACGGACACTTGGAGTTGTATCCCGATCGATACAACTAGAACTGGATACTTGTGATGAGAACTGGATGGAGATGAGGATTTGATTGTGATGATAACTGGATAGTATGGCTCTGGGATTGCTTTCTCACAGGGAGTCGAGAAAGGATCTCTCGTCGAGGTTGATAACACTACTACCGCTTTACTTTATGCTACTCTACTCCCTCTTGTTTGTTGCAAGATGGCGGTCTCCAGAAGATGCTAGTCTTCGATAGGACTAGACCTTCTCTCTATTCTGGCATTTCTGCAGCCCAGTCCACATATACAGCCTTTCCTTGATAATGTTGCATATGTAGTGTAGATCCTTGCTTGCGAGTACTTTGGATGAGTACTCACGGTTGCTTTGCTCCCCCTTTTCCCCCTTCTTTCTTCTTTCTGGTTGTTGCAACCAGATGGTGGAGTCCAGGAGCCAGATGCCACCTTTGACGACTGCTGCTACCCCGAGGGTGCCTACTACCACGTGACGGACGCCGACGACCAAGAGTAGTTAGGAGGCTCCCAGGCAGGAGGCCTTGCCTTTTCGATCGTTGTTGTTTTGTGCTAGCCTTCTTAAGGCAAACTTGTCTAACTCATGTCTGTACTCAGATATTGTTGCTTCCGCTGACTCGTTTGTTTTCAAGCTGATGTATTCGGGCCCTCGACGCCCCTGGCTTGTAATATAAAGCTTGTATTATTTTAATTTGTGTCTAGAGTTGTGTTGTGATATCTTCCCGTGAGTCCTTGATCTTGATCGTACACATTTGCGTGTATGATTAATGTACGATTGAATCGAGGGCGTCACACGCCCTAGCCAGCTCGCCATATGCGTGCAGGGGCCGACAGAAACCGGCCGCGAGTACCTCACACGCTGGACCGAGCTCCGAACTAGCTGCGAGGGCGTCCACGAGGTTCAAGCAATCTAGTACTTTGTCAACGGTTGCCGGGACGGCACCCTCCTCAAGAACAAGCTCTTGTGCTCCGAGCCGGCTACCATGGTCGCGCTCATGGTAACGGTGGACAAGTACGCCAATGCCGGCTCCGCCATGAAGATCCAGGTGGCACTGGATGAAGCCGACAAAGAAAAGTCGGTTCCCTCTCCGAAGCCGACCGGCGAAAGCAGCCGACAGCAGCACAACCATCAGAATAACAAGCGCAAGGCCGACCAACCGGCTCAGTGCTACGACAACCGGCTCATCACGGCCACCGAGCCCGCAGCCGACCCGGCAGCCAAGCGACGGCAGACCGGCAAGACGGCGTGGCAACCCGCCATGAGCTTCGCAGAGATGGTCGACACCCCCTGCAAGCTATTGGAAATCGATTATTATCCATGCTATTATTATTCATGATAATCGTTTATTATCCATGCTATAATTCTATTGATAGGAAACTCAGATACATGTGTGGGTACATAGACAACACCATGTCCCTAGTAAGCCTCTAGTTGACTAGCTTGTTGATCAATAGATGGTTACGGTTTCCTAACCATGGAAATTGGATGTCGTTGATAACGGGATCACATCATTAGGAGAATGATGTGATGGACAAGACCCAATGCTAAGCCTAGCACAAAGATCGTGTAGTTCGTATGCTAAAGCTTTTCTAATGTCAAGTATCATTTCCTTAGACCATGAGATTGTGCAACTCCCGGATACCGTAGGAATGCTTTGGGTGTACCAAACGTCACAATGTAACTGGGTGGCTATAAAGGTGCACTACGGGTATCTCCGAAAGTGTCTATTGGGTTGGCACGAATCGAGACTGGGATTTGTCATTCCGTGTGACGGAGAGGTATCTCTGGGCCCACTCGGTAGGACATCATCATAATGTGCACAATGTGACCAAGGGGTTGATCACGGGATGATGTGTTACGGAACGAGTAAAGAGACTTGCCGGTAACGAGATTGAACAAGGTATCAGCATACCGACGATCGAATCTCGGGCAAGTACAATACCGCTAGACAAAGGGAATTGTATACAGGATCGATTGAGTCCTTGACATCGTGGTTCATCCGATGAGATCATCATGGAACATGTGAGATCCAACATGGGTATCCAGATCCCGCTATTGGTTATTGACCGGAGAACGTCTCGGTCATGTCTGCATGGTTCCCGAACCCGTAGGGTCTACACACTTAAGGTTTGATGACGCTAGGGTTATAGGGAATAGATATACGTGGTTATCGAATGTTGTTCGGAGTCCCGAATGAGATCCCAGACGTCACGAGGAGTTCCAGAATGATCCAGAAGTAAAGATTTATATATGGGAAGTCCTGTTTTGGTCACCGAAAAAGTTTCAGGTGTTATCGGTAATGTACCGGGACCACCGGGAGGGTCCCAGGGGTCCACCAAGTGGGGCCACCGGCCCCAGAGGGCTGCATGGTCCAAATGTGGGAGGGGACCAGCCCCAGGTGGGCTGGTGCGCCCCCCACCAGAGCCGAAGGCGCCTAGGGTTTGGGGGGGGCGCCTCCACCTTACTTGGGGGGCAAGTTTCCCCACTCTCCCCCCTTGGCCGCACCCTAGATGGGATCTAGGGCTGCCGCACCCCTTGGGGTGGGAACCCTAAAGGGGGGCGCACCCCCTCCCTCTCCCCTATATATACTTGAGGTATTTGGGGCTGCAAACATAAGAGTTTCCACCTCTCCCTGGCGCAGCCCTACCTCTCTTTCTCCTCATCTCCCGCGGTGCTTGGCGAAGCCCTGCAGGATTGCCACGCTCCTCCACCACCACCACGCCGTCGTGCTGCTGCTGGACGGAGTCTTCCCCAACCTCTCCCTCTCTCCTTGCTGGATCAAGGCATGGGAGACGTCACCGGGCTACACATGTGTTGAACGCGGAGGTGCCGTCCGTTCGGCACTAGGATCTCCGGTGATTTGGATCACGACGAGTACGACTCCTACAACCCCGTTCTCTTGAATGCTTCCGCTTAGCGATCTACAAGGGTATGTAGATGCACTCTCCTCTCTCTCTCTCGTTGCTAGTCTCTCCATAGATAGATCTTGGTGACCCGTAGAAAAATTTTGAATTTCTGCTACGTTCCCCAATAGTGGCATCATGAGCTAGGTCTATTGCGTAGTTTCTATGCACGAGTAGAACACAAGTTGTTGTGGGTGTTGATTTTGTTCAATATGCTTACCATTACTAGTCCAATCTTGTTTTGACGATATTGTGGGATGAAGCGGCCCGGACCGACCTTACACATACACTTACGTGAGACAGGTTCCACCGACTGACATGCACTTGTTGCATAAGGTGGCTAGCGGGTGCCAGTCTCTCCCACTTTAGTCGGTTCGGATTCGATGAGAAGGGTCCTTATGAAGGGTAAATAGCAATTGGCATATCACGTTGTGGCTTTTGCGTAGGTAAGAAACGTTCTTGCTAGAAACCCATAGCAGCCACGTAAAACATGCAAACAACAATTAGAGGACGTCTAACTTGTTTTTGCAGGGTATGCTATGTGATGTGATATGGCCAAAAAGAATGTGATGAATGATATGTGATGTATGAGATTGATCATGTTCTTGTAATAGAAATCACGACTTGCATGTCGATGAGTATGACAACCGGCAGGAGCCATAGGAGTTGTCTTAATTTATTGTATGACCTGCGTGTCATTGAAACAACGCCATGTAATTACTTTACTTTATTGCTAAACTGTTAGCCATAGTAGTAGAAGTAATAGTTGGCGAGACAACTTCATGGAGACACGAAGATGGAGATCATGATGATGGAGATCATGGTGTTATGCCGGTGACGATGATGATCATGGAGCCCCGAAGATGGAGATTAAAAGGAGCAAAATGATATTGGCCATATCATGTCTCTATTTGATTGCATGTGATGTTTATCATGTTTATGCATCTTATTTGCTTAGAACGACGATAGTAAATAAGATGATCCCTCAATAAAATTTCAAGAAAGTGTTCCCCCTAACTGTGCACCGTTGCGAAAGTTCGTCCTTTCGAAGCACCACGTGATGATCGGGTGTGATAGATTCTAACGTTCACATACAACGGGTGTAAGCCAGATTTACACACGCGAAACACTTAGGTTGACTTGACGAGCCTAGCATGTACAGACATGGCCTCTGAACACAAGAGACCGAAAGGTCGAACATGAGTCATATAGTAGATACGATCAACATGAAGATGTTCACCGATGATGACTAGTCCGTCTCACGTGATGATCGGACACGGCCTAGTTGACTCGGATCATGTAATCACTTAGATGACTAGAGGGATGTCTATCTGAGTGGGAGTTCATAAGATGAACTTAATTATCCTGAACATAGTCAAAAGGTTTTTGCAAATTATGTCGTAGCTCGCGCTTTAGTTCTACTGTTTTATATATGTTCCTAGAGAAAATTTAGTTGAAAGTTGATAGTAGCAATTATGCGGACTGGGTCCGTAAACTGAGGATTGTCCTCATTGCTGCGTAGAAAGCTTATGTCCTTAATGCACCGCTCAGTGTGCTGAACCTCGAACGTCGTCTGTGGATGTTGCGAACATCTGACATACACGTTTTGATAACTACGTGATAGTTCAGTTAAACGGTTTTAGAGTTGAGGCACCAAAGACGATTTCGAAACGTCGCGGAACATATGAGATGTTTCGAGGGCTGAAATTGGGATTTCAGGCTCGTGCCCACGTCAAGAGGTATAAGACCTCCGACGATTTTCTTAGCCTGCAAACTAAGGGAGAAAAGCTCAATCGTTGAGCTTGTGCTCAGATTGTCTGAATACAACAATCACTTGAATCCAGTGGGAGTTGATCTTCCAGATGATATAGTGATGTTTCTCCAAAGTCATTGCCACCAAGCTGCTAGAGCTTCATGATGAACTATAACATATCAGGGATAGATATGACGATCCTTGAGATATTCGCGATGTTTGACACCGCAAAAGTAGAAATCAAGAAGGAGCATCAATTGTTGATGGTTGGTGAAACCACTAGTTTCAAGAAGGGCAAGGGCAAGAAGGGATACTTCATGAAACGGCAAATCAGCTGCTGCTCTAATGAAGAAACCCAAGGTTGAACCCAAACCCGAGACTAAGTGCTTCTGTCATAAGGGGAACAGCCACTCGAGCAGAATTATCCTAGATACTTGGTAGATGAGAAGGCTGGCAAGGTCGATAGAAGTATATTGGATATACATTATGTTAATGTGTACTTTACTAGTACTCCTAGTAGCACCAGGGTATTAGATACCGGTTCGGTTGCTAAGTGTTAGTAACTCGAAAAAAAAGCTACGGAATAAACGGAGACTAGCTAAAGGTGACCTGACGATATGTGTTGGAAGTGTTTCCAAGGTTGATGTGATCAAGCATCGCATGCTCCCTCTACCATCAAGATTTGGTGTTTGCGTTGAGCATAGACATGATTGGATTATGGCTATCGCAATACGGTTATTCATTTAAGGAGAATAATGGTTACTCTGTTTATTTGAATAATACCTTCAATGGTCTTGCACCTAAAATGAATGGTTTATTGAATCTCGATCTTAGTGATACACATTATTCATGCAAAAAGATATAAGATAGTACCACCTACATGTGGCACTGCCATGTAAGTCATATTGGTATAAAACGCATGAAGAAGCTCCATGTTGATGGATCTTTGGAATCACTCATTTTTGAAAAGTTTGGGACATGCGAACCATGTCTATTGGTATATAGGCATGGAGAAACTCCATGCAAATGGATCATTTGTACTCACTTGATTTTGAATCACTTGAGACATGCAAATCATACCACATGGGCAAGATGACTGAGAAGCCTCGTTTCAGTAAGATGGAACAAGAAAGCAACTTGTTGGAAGTAATACATTTTGATGTGTGCAGTCCAATGAGTGTTGAGGCACGCAGTGGATATCAATATGTTCTTACTTCATATATGATTTGAGTAGATGTTGTATATTTACTTGATGAAACACAAGTCTGAATTATTGAAAGGTTCAAGTAATTTCAGAGTGAAGTTGAAGATCTTCGTGACAAGAGGATAAAATGTCTATGATATGATCATAGAGATGAATATCTGAGTTGCGAGTTTGGTACACAATTGAGACATTGTGGAAATTGTTTCACAACTAACACCGCCTGGAACACCATAGTGTGATGGTGTGTCCGAACATCATAGATGCACCCTATTGGATATGGGGAATACCATGATGTCTCTTATCGAATTACCACTATCGTTCATGGGTTAGGCATTAGAGACAACCGCACTCACTTTAATAGGGCACCATGTAATTCCATTGAGATGACACCGTATGAACTATGGTTTAGAGAAACCTAAGCTGTCGTTTCTTAAAAGTTTGGGGCTGCGACGCTTATGTGAAAAAGTTTCATCGTGATAAGCTCGAACCAAAAACGGATAAATACATCTTCATAGGATACCCAAAATGGTTGGGTATACCTCCTATCTCGGATCCGGAAGCAAAAGTAATTATTTCTAGAAACGGGTCCTTTCTTGAGGAAAATTTTCTCTTGAAAGAAATGAGTGGGAGGATGGTGGAGACTTGATGAGGTTATTGAACCATCACTTCAACCAGTGTGTAGCAGGGCACAGGAAGTTGTTCATGTGGCACCTACGCCAATTGAAGTGGAAGCTGATGATAGTGATCGTGATGCTTCGGATCAAGTCACTACCGAACCTCTAGGTTGACAAGGACGCGTACTACTTCAGAGTGGTACACAATCCTGTCTTAGAGGACATGTTGATAGACAACAATGAACCTACGAGCTATGGAGAAGCGATGGTGGGCCCGGATTCCGACGAATGGCTCGAGGCCATAAAATCCGAGAGAGGATCCATGACTTTGGAATAAATGCTTGATGGTCGTAAGGCCATTGGGTACAGATGGATTTTAAAAGGAAGACAAACAATGATGGTAAGTATCACCATTAAGAAAGCTCGACTTGTCATTAAGATGTTTTCCGACAAGTTCAAGGAGTTGACTACGATGAGACTTTCTCACTCGTAGCGATGCTAAGGGTCTATTGGAATTATATTAGCAACTACTGCATGATTTATGAAATCTTGCAGATAGGATGTCAAAACATTGTTTCCTCGACGATATCCTTGAGGAAAGGTTGTATGTGATACAACCAGAAGGTTTTGTCAATCCTGAAGAACGCTAACAAATATGCAAAGCTCCAGCAATCCTTCTAAGGACTGGAGTAAGCATCTCGGAGCTGGAATGTATGCTTTGATGAGATGATCAAAGATTTTGGGTTTATACAAAGTTTATGAGAAACTTGTATTTCCAAAGAAGTGAGTGGGAGCACTATAGAATTTCTGATGAGTATATGTTAGTGACATATTGTTGATCAGAAATGATGTAGAATTTCTGGAAAGCATATAGGGTTATTTGAAAAGTGTTTTTCAATAGAAAACCTGGATTAAGCTGCTTGAACATTGAGCATCAAGATCTATGAGGATAGATCAAAAACCGCTAAATGGTACTTTCAAATGAGTATATACCTTGACATGATCTTGAAGGTGTTCAAGATGGATCAGTCAAAGAAGGAGTTCTTGCCTGAGTTGTAAGGTATGAAGTTAAGAGTTAAAGCTCGACCACGGCAGAAGAGAGAGAAAGGACGAAGGTCGTCCCCTATGCTTCAGACGTAGGCTCTATAGTATGCTATGTTGTGTACCGCACCGGAAGTGTGCCTTGCCATGAGTCAGTCAAGGGGTACAAGAATGATCCAGGAAGGGATCATTGGACAGCGGTCAAAATTGTCCTTGGAGTAAATAAGGACATGTTTCTCGATTATGGAGGTGATAAAGAGTTCAGCGTAAAGGGTTACGTCGATGCAAGCCTTAACACCTATCCGAGTGACTCTGAGTAGCAAACCAGATACGTATAGTGGAGCAACCATTTGGAATAGCTCCAAGTGGAGCGTGGAAGCAGTATTTATAATATGACATAGAGATTTGCGAAATACATACGGATCTGAATGTTGCAGACCCGTTGACTAAAACCTCTCTCACAAGCAAAACATGATCTAACCCCGGAACTCATTGAGTCTTAATCACATGGTGATGTGAAGTAGTTTAGTGACACTAGTAAACTCTTTGGATGTTGGTCACATGGCGATGTGACCTGTCAATGTTAATCACATGGCGATGTGAACTAGATTATTGACTCTAGTGCAAGTGGAGACTGTTGGAAATATGCCCTAGAGGCAATAATAAATAAGTTATTATAATTATATTTCCTTGTTCATGATAATTGTTTATTATCCATGCTATAATTGTATTGATAGGAAACTCATGGGTACATAGACACCACCATGTCCCTAGTAAGCCTCTAGTTGACTAGCTCATTGATCAATAGATGGTTACGGTTTCCTGACCATGGACATTGGATGTCGTAGATAACGGGATCACATCATTAGGAGAATGATGTGATGGACAAGACCCAATCCTAAGCCTAGCACAAAGATCGTGTAGTTCGTATGCTAAAGCTTTTCTAATGTCAAGTATCATTTCCTTAGACCATGAGATTGTGCAACTCCCGGATACCGTAGGAATGCTTTGGGTGTACCAAGCATCACAACGTAACTGGGTGGCTATAAAGGTGCACTACGGGTATCTCCGAAAGTGTCTGTTGGGTTGGCACGAATCGAGACTGGGATTTGTCACTCCGTGTGACGGAGAGGTATCTTTGAGCCCACTCGATAGGACATCATCATAATGTGCACAATGTGACCAAGGGGTTGATCACAGGATGATGTGTTACGGAATGAGTGAAGATACTTGCTGGTAACGAGATTGAACAAGGTATCGGCATACCGACGATCGAATCTCGGGCAAGTACAATACCGCTAGACAAAGGAAATTGTATACGGGATCGATTGAGTCCTTGACATCGTGGTTCATCTGATGAGATCATCGTGGAACATGTGGGAGCCAACATGGGTATCCAGATCCCGCTATTGGTTATTGACCGGAGAACGTCTCGGTCATGTCTGCATGGTTCCCGAACCCGTAGGGTCTACACACTTACGGTTCGATGATGCTAGGGTTATAGGGAATAGATATACGTGGTTACCGAATGTTGTTTGGAGTCCCGGATGAGATCCCGGACGTCACGAGGAGTTCCGGAATGATCCGGAGGTAAAGATTTATATATGGGAAGTCCTGTTTTGGTCACCGGAAAAGTTTCGGGTGTTATCGGTAATGTACCGGGACCACCGGGAGGGTCCCGGGGTCCACCAAGTGGGGCGACCGGCCCCAGTGGGCTGCATGGGCCAAATGTGGGAGGGGACCAGCCCCATGTGGGCTGGTGCGCCCCCCACCAGGGCCGAAGGTGCCTAGGGTTTGGGGAGGGGGCGCCTCCACCTTACTTGGGGGGCAAGTTTCCCCCCTCTCCCCCCTTGGCCGCACCCTAGATGGGATCTAGGGCTGCCGCACCCCTTGGGGTGGGAACCCTAAATGGGGGCGCACCCCCCTCCCTCTCCCCTATATATACTTGAGGTATTTGGGGCTGCAAACATAAGAGTTTCCACCTCTCCCTGGCGCAGCCCTACCTCTGTTTCTCCTCATCTCCCGCGGTGCTTGGCGAAGCCCTGCAGGATTGCCACACTCCTCCACCACCACCACGCTGTTGTGCTGCTGCTGGACGGAAACTTCCCCAACCTCTCCCTCTCTCCTTGCTGGATCAAGGCATGGGAGACGTCACCGGGCTGCACGTGTATTGAACGCAGAGGTGCCGTCCGTTCGGCACTAGGATCTCCGGTGATTTGGATCACGACGAGTACAACTCCTTCAACCCTGTTCTCTTGAATGCTTCCGCTTAGCGATCTACAAGGGTATGTAGATGCACTCTCCTCTCTTTCGTTGCTAGTCTCTCCATAGATAGATCTTGGTGACCCATAGGAAAATTTTGAATTTCTGCTACATTCCCCAACACAAGCACCATAGCGGCGCAAGGCCATCCACGCACACGCTCCGACAATGCAGCATCACCAACCGCATAATGAGGGGCGACGTCTCGCCTCCTCCGGCTCCGGCCCCGGGCGTGGGTCAACCGCCTCCGCCTCCACCACCGCCCCCAGCCGGCGGTGCGATGCACGACGACGTCTACCCGGACCAGAACATGGCCTACATCATCTTCACTAGCCTTGGCGACGACAAACGTAGCGAGCGCCTCCTTCGGCAGGAGGTGAACACCGCCGTCTCGGCCAAGACGGGGTACATGCACTGGTCGGACCACCCGGTCACGTGGACCTGGGAGGACCACCCGGCTGTCATGCCAAATCCGGGTAGCTACGCCATCGTCCTCAACCCCACCATCATTTCACGACGCACGTGCAAGTTTTCCCGGGTCCGAACGGCCTCATCACCATCACCGGCGACTACCGCAAGTCCCTGGAGTGTGCCCGAGACGGTGCCAAGCTGGCTGAGTCGCTGGTCATAGCCGAGGAGCGGCGCCAGCTTGACCGCATCGTCGCCCTGGCAAACGAAGCATCAGCCGCGCCGATCCCGACCGAAGAGCCGGCTGACGAGGCCGCCTTCAAGCCCTCCAAGGATACCAAGAAAGTGAAGCTGAACCCGGAAGACTCCAGCTGCAGCAAGTACATCATCATAGGCACCCGCCTCGATAGCAAATAGGAAGGCGAGCTCGTCGACTTCCTCCGTGAGAATCGGGATATCTTTGCATGGACCCCCAAGGACATGCCGGGTATCCCGAGGAAGTACGCCGAGCACAAACTCCACGTCCGCAAGGACGCTAAGCCTATCTGCCAACCCCTACGACGTTTCTCCGAAGAGAAGAGAAGAACACATCATGGAAGCGTTCCACCCCGAGTGGCTAGCCAACCCAGTCCTCGTCCTGAAGAAAAACAAGACATGGTGCATGTGCATAGACTACACCAGCCCGAACAAGGCCTATCCCAAGGATCTGTTCTTCCTCCCGCGGATAGACCAAGTCATCGACTCGACCGTTGGGTGCGAGCTCCTGTCCTTCCTGGATGCTTACTCTGGCTACCACCAGATCAAGCTAGACCCGGCCAATGCCCTTAAGACGTCCTTCATCACGCCCTTTGGGGCATATTGCTACATCACCATGTCATTCGGCTTGAAGAACGTCGGTGCCACCTTTCAGCGCTGCATGCAGAAATACTTGCTGCAGCAACTCGGCCGCAACATCCATGTTTACATGGATGACATCACGGTGAAGACCAAGCAGCACCTCATGCTCCTTGACGATTTGAAGGAAACATTCGCCAACCTGCGTGAATACAAGGTCAAGCTCAACCCGGAGAAATGCGTTTTTGGCATCCCGGCCGGAAAGCTACTCAGCTTCCTCGTCTCGGAGCGCGGCATTGAGGCAAACCCGGAGAAGATCAAGGCCATCGAGCACATGCGCAAGCCGGCTCGGCTGCGCGATGTCCAGAAATTCACCGGCTTCTTGGCCTCGGTCAGCCGGTATCTCAGCCGGCTGGGCGAGAGGGCCTTGCCCCTATTCGAGCTGATGAAGGAGACGACGCTGTTCAAATGGAACGACCAGGCGGACAAGGCCTTCCAGGACCTCAAGTGCATGCTCTCCACCGCACCAGTCCTGGCCGCGCCGGCCGAGAAGGAGTCATTGTTGCACTATATAGCTGCGACCTCATGGCCGGCCAGCATGGTGCTGGTGGTCGAGCGACCAGAGAAAGGCAAGGTCCAAGCCATCCAGCGCCCAGTCTACTACCTGAGCGAGGTGCTCTCCGCCTCTAAGCAGAACTACCCGCACTACCAAAAGATGTGTTACGGCATGTACTTCACCGCCAAGAAACTGAAGCGGTAATTCCAAGACCATGTCATCACCGTGGTCAGCACGGCCCCCCTCGGCGAAATCATCGGATGCTGGGACGCTTCTGGCCAGGTCGCCAAGTGGGAACTGGAGCTAGCCAGCCACACCATCCTCTACAAGCCCCGCACCACGATCAAGTCTCAGGCCATGGCCGACTGGACTGAGACCCAGTACCTGCCGCCGCCACCGGACTCGACGCAATTGTGCATGCACTTCGACGGCTCCAAGATGCGTCTCGGCCTAGGGGCCGGCATCGTGCTGTCTTCCCCAAAGGGCGACCGGCTCCGCTACGCACTCCAGATCCACTTTACCGCCTCCAACAAAGTCGCCGAGTATGAAGCCCTTGTGCACGGCCTCCGGCTTGCCAAGGAACTCGGCATCCGGCGCATCCTGTGCTACGGAGACTCGGATCTCGTGGTGCAATAGTGCTCCGGTGAGTGGGACACCCATGACTCCAACATGGCAAGCTATCACTTCCTCATCCAGAAGCTGTCCTGATCCTTTGAGGGCTACGAGTTCCTCCACGCCCCGCACGCGGAGAATGAGGCAGCTGACACGCTTGCCAAGATCACCTCGTCCCAGCAGTCCATCCCGTCCGGCGAATCCCTCGAGCACCTGCACAAGCCGTCCGTCAAGCCGTCTCTAGACTTCGAGTCCATCCATGTCCCAGACGACCCGGCCACGCCTTAACCCGGCCCGGGGACTTCAGAACCCAACCCGGGGACTGCTGAACCCGGCTCGGGGACTGCCGAACTCGGCCCGGAGACCAAAGCCACCAACCCGGCCACCATCACCCTCGATCCGTCCACCGCCATCCCTGACCCGGAGGCTGCTCAGCCAGGCTAGGGGGCTGCCTACTCGGAACCCACCCAGGTGGCCGTCTTTGCCGTGGTGACGGCCCCATCTTGGGCCCTGCCCATCTTAGAGTTCCTGGAGAACGGCGTCCTCCCCATGGACGAGACCGAGGCCCGGCAGGTGCAACGTCGGGCGTCCGCCTACAACATCATCAACAACGAGCTCGTCAAACGCAGCTCCACCGGCGTGTTCTAACGCTGCATCGAGCAGGACCAAGGCATCGACATCCTCCTTGACATACACCAGGACGAATGCAGGCACCACGTCGCGTCGCGATCCCTAGTGGCCAAGGCTTTCCGCCATGGTTTCTACTGGCCTACAACCCTCCAAGACGCTAAGTCACTCGTCCTCAAGTGCGAGGGATGCTAGCGCTTCAGCAAGCACAGCCACCAGCCGACGTCAGCGCTCTGCACCATCCCGATCTCCTGGCCCTTCGTGGTCTGGGGACTCGACATGGTGGGACCCTTCAAAACCGCCCGAGGCGGCATGACGCATTTGCTGGTGGCGGTGGACAAGTTCACCAAGTGGATCGAAGCACGACCAATCAAGAAACTGGACGGGCCAACAGCTGGCCGGTTCATCAAAGACATTGCATTATGCTACGACATGCCGAACAGCATCATCACCGACAACGGCACCAACTTCGCCAAGGGCGCGCTCGCGCAATACCGCTCCGTCTCTGGCATCTGCCTCGACCTGGCCTCCTTTGCACACCCGCAGTCCAACGGGCAGGTCGAGCAGGCCAACGACCTCATCCTATTCGGCATCAAGCCGTGACTCGTCGATCAGCTCATCCGCTCACCCAGCAGTTGGCTCGTCCAGTTGTTGGCCGTCCTCTGGAGTCTCCGAACCACGCCAAACAGGTTGACTGGGTTCACCCCGTTCTTCCTCGTCCATGGAGCCGAAGTCGTCATCCCAACCGATGTTGAGTTCGACTCGCTGCGTGTCGCGATGTACACTGAAGCCGAAGCCAAGGAAGCCCACGAAGACGGCATCGACCTACTCGAAGAAGCGCCTCTTGGCGCTCAGCCATTCGGCCATCTACCAGCAAGGCCTGAGGCACTACCACAACAAGAAGATCAAGCCCCTCGCTTTCCGCGAGGGCGACCTCGTCCTCCGACTTGTCCAAGAGCAAGCCAGCCAGCACAAGCTGTCCCCTCCATGGGAGGGCCCGTTCATCGTCAGCAAGGCCATGTGCGATCACAACACCTACTACCTCATCGACGCAGGCAAGTCAAACAAGTGCAAGAGATACACCACCGGTGAAGAAAAAACCCGGCCGTGGAACGCGGAACTCCTCCGCCCATTTTACAGTTAGCCATACGAATGTATGTATCGCTGCCTTTTGTAATCGCACAAAACTATGGAGTCCCCGAACGATGCTCGAGGGCTGCCCTTTTCCGACCAACTTATTGTGTCTCTTACATTTATGCATCACTTTGCTCCTAAACCTGGCTACCGGTCCGACTCGCTCGACCCGGGGGCTGGTCGGCTCGGTCGCCACCCGCCGCCTTCCTTGGTGATTCCTGATGCGCTAAGGACGCCTCGGCCCCTCACTTCTCCCTAGGCCATAGAACCGGCTCCGGCTATCGGCTGGGAAGCACAACGGGCCATAGCTCCAGCACACTTTAAACACCAAGTCAAAGACCGCCGGGTCGACCAACCCGGCCCGTCACTTTAAAAATAGCCGCACGACCGGTTGTCCGCCAACCGGCTCCGCCGGATTGCCGCCAACCGGCACAATGGGTGTTTCACTCGCGCTCAACATTTTGAAAGCCTAAGTACTGCATGCTCCTCTCAAAAAACCAAACTCCTTGTCACAGACCAGAGCCTCGGCCGTCAGACTCGGGGGGGGGGGGGGGGGTAGGTTCGAGAGAGGGAAAATGCAAGAAATCGGTTCAAGAAGCAAAAGGCAAGAGCATAGGCACCCACAAAATATAAACATCACAATATAATTAAAGGATGGGCCCGCGACTAGAGTTCATTACACCCAGGAACCCCCAGTGGGTGGGTGGACCTACTATCTAACAAAAATGTCTACCAAGTCATAGCAGGGCAACATCAAGTGTCTCTAGTGCCGGGTCTCGCAGTTGATGGCTCCCCCACAGAGGCCTCCGAGTCCGCCGAGGTGCCAGTGTCTTCCTCTTTGGTTCCCCCGTCACGGTAGACATCCGTCTCCTCGGAGCTGCCCTCCGGGTCATGCAGAAGTAGGCCGTAGTCGTCACCAGCCACGACTCCACCATCTTCCGCCCTCTCCGGGTGGTACTCGTCATGGAAGGCGAACCCGGCGATGTAGCTGGCCCGGGAAGCAATCTGGCTGGCCTGCTCCTGCAGCTGCTGCTCCGAGTCGGCCCACTTGCCCATCAACGCATCTAGCTGCAGGTCTGGGTGCCAAGACAGCGTGAACTGGAGCGCCATCTCGGTGTCGGCATGTGCGGCGGAGATGTGCTGCAAATGAAGCCGGTCCAGCCCCATCTCCAGCCAGCGCGCCAGCCGCGTGAAGCTCCTCGGCACAACGGAGCCCGGCCACAGGGCCGCCGTCATCGCTATGCCGGCTTGGGACAGCCACCCTATCTGGTCGCTCAAGACCCGCAGGCGAGCCTCGGCGGCAGTCATGATCTCCGGGAAGGTCCACGCCACCTGCGGGTTGGTCCTGGAGCCAACGACCCCCAGCGGGTCCCGCTGGAAGCGGACGGCCTCCTCCGCCAGCAGATGCGTCTCCGGGAAGGCCCCTGTAAGAAAACAAAGCAAGTCAGAAAAAAGACATCAAGGACAAGAAGCCGGATCCCAACCCAGCAGAACTCAAGAAAATCACTTACTGGAGAAGGATTCTTCCAGGTGTTGCACTTCCAGCAACGTACCGCGCCGCTCCCAATCAATGGTGCGGGCGCGCTCTTGGAGCACCTTCTCCAAGTCGGCCGCCTTGGCAAGGGCCGCCTTCATCTCGGCGTCCTTATCCTCGGCCGCCTTCTCGGATGCCTCGCGGCGGCGGGTCTCCTTCTGGTAGGCCTCCCCCGCCGCAGTCATCTGCCTTTTCAGGAGCTCCACCTTGGCCTGAAGCTGGCCCTTGTCGTCCGCCAGCTTGTCGCGTTGCTGGTACGCCTCCATCAGGGCCCGCTGTGCCTCCACCACCTTGGCGGCCTCCGCCTTGAGGTGCCCCACCTCGGCCTCGAGGCGGCTCTTGTCGCCCGCCAACTGCCCCCACAGGCGGCTGGCTTCGTCGAGCGACCGCCGGGCCGCCGTCGCCTCCGCCCTCGCCTGCACCACCTCGGCTCTAAGACGGCTGGCACCGGCGACAAGCCAGTCATAGTGATGGCCGGCCCGAAGTAGCCGGGTCTGCCGAGATAGCACCTCGGCTACAAAAATAGGATTCAGAAAAAAAAGAGCAAGTTTTAAGATTCGACCGAATCTCGGGGGCTACACCCAGTGGGTGCGCTAGCGCACCCCCACTGAAAAAGAGCACGGAGATACCTGCGGCAACGCGGAGCTCCTACTCCTTGGCGGCAAGCTGCTCCTTGAGCTCCCGATACTTGCCCAGGAGGCGGTTGAAGGCGCTGACCCGATAGGCGTCCAGTTGCTATATAAAGCAGCGATCAATACAAAGACGACATTCCAAAGATTCGACCCAACTACTATGTAGTTGGCCCGAACCTCGGGGGCTACACCTAGTGGGTGCACTAGCATGCCCCCACAAAGAAGAAGTTGCGAAGGAAGAGATGTCAGAAGGCGGAAAGGGATCTTACCATCACAGCGCGCTCCAGCTCCCGCATCCGCTCTACCTCGGCATGGGCGAAGGCCTCGATCCGGTCCGTCCGCCCGCGTAGACGGCCGCTGACGGTGTCCATCGCTGCCTCCTCCTCGGTCTGAGGACCTAAGACCATGGCGGCCCCGCCCCATGCCAGCAACGACAGGCGGGCCGACGTCCCCCTAGCCTGAGCACCAGGGCATGCTCTCCGCCGGCCGCTCCCCCCGCGGCAGGTGCCTCCTCCAACGCCCTCTTCGGCGCCGCCACCAACCCGGCCGCCAGGGCGGCCCGCGATGCCACCGCCGGCTCATCAGCCGGGGTGGCCTGCAGCACCACCACCTGCGGCGCCTCCTCCGACGCTCGAGGCGTCCCCTGCAGTGCCATCCATGGCGCCTCCTCCAAGACGGCGTCGCCACCACCTTCGTCGACCCCCGCCCGCTCGACCACGTTGGTCCGCGGTGGGGTGTCGTCCCCAACAACCACGACCTCCCGGTCGAGGTCCACCACCTCAGCCCGGCCTCCTTGGCCGCGCTCCCTCACCGACAATGTCTCGAAGACCGTCGCCGCCACCACCGTGCACTCCGGCATCTCCGGCCACGTCGGCCCCTCACCGGCTCGTGCCCACGTCGCCGCAGCGTCGGTCCAGGCCTAGACCGATGCCGCCTCCAGCTCTACCTCGGTCTGGTTCCGGTCCCGCCAGGCCAAGCCTTCGGCGTCGGCCGGGTCCAGGCCCAGGTCCGGGTCCGCCGGCTCCTCCTCCTCGTCCCTGCCAGCGCGATCGGCGCCCTGAAGTCCAAGACAAGGTAAACAAATAGGAAAGGCCGCTCGTCCACTCAGATGCAAGAAAAAGGAAGACTTACCCTGACTGCACTAGGACGGCCGGCCTCACCGGCCTCTCTTGTGCAGCGCCACACCTCCTCTTGGCGGCCGGCCTCGCACCCACAGCCGGGTTCGCCGCGCACTTCCCTGTTGGGGGCCGCGGCGCGACGATGTCCTTATCGTGCGACCGGCTCGCTGCCGGTGCACCCCGCGATGACCCGGCGTCACCTACGTCACCACCTCCTCCACCCAACGCCACTACATCAACAACTTGCGTCAACATCGCCCATGCCGCGTCGCGCCCGGCAACTCAAGGGATATGAAGAAAACCAAAAACTTACCCGCATGGCGCCCTGCGCTGACGTCCGCGGCCGCCTCCTCCCCTTCGCTGTGGGCCATGGCCTCCTCCGACACGGCCCGCACCACCTGCGATGGTGTCCGGGCGTAAGGAAGCCGGATGGCATTCAGAAGCACCTCCCGTGTCGCGTCGGAACGAATAAGAAGATGCACAGCAGCAAAATACAAAGACCAGAGACTCACCATGGGCGCCGGGTTCACGTGGCTATACGACGGCTTGCCGAACTGCTAGTCGTCCCTCAACGCAGCCTTGGAGATGTCATTGACTCGGCGCGCAATCTGGTCCAGCCCTAGGCGCGTGGCCGCCAGGTGGTTGTTGTCCTGAAGGCCGGTCATCTCGCTGATGAGGCAGCTGCATCACTGCAACGGCAGCACCCGGCACATTATGAAGGCGACGATGAGGTCGGTGCTGTTGAGCCCCTCCCACGCCTTCATCACCGACACCCGCTCGCAGAGGTTAAGTATCTCCTGCGGCGGGTGCCTGGGGCTATATCCCCAGTTCATCTTCGCCCGCGGCGGCGCGATGGCGAAGGGTGGCAAGTTGATGTGGTCCGCGCCGAGATTGCGGACGTAGAAGAAAGAGTTCTACCATTTCTTGGTAGAATCCTCTAGCGGTATCTTCGGGAAATCAGCGCCCGACCATTTTGTGATGACAGCGGCCCCGCAGTTGGAGAACTCCCCAGCTATCGGCCCCTGCTGCTTCAGGGAGAAGAAGCGCGCCTAGAGGTCGATCGAAGGCTCGACCACCAAGTACCCTTCGCAGAGGGTGATGAAGCCAGAGAGTTGCACAATGGCGTCGGCGCCAAGATGATGGGGTTGGAGCCCGAAGAACTCCAGGAAGTTGAGGAAGAAGGCGCTCGCCGGAAGACCGAACCCGCGCTTGAAATGCGGGAAGAAGACGACACGCTCCAAGCCCATGGGCAGCGGTCTCTGCTCGCCCTGCGGCAGGCGCACCATGACCTCCTTCTCTCCTAGAAAGCATCGGGTGGTGCGAAGATAGACGATATCATCGGCGGTGACGGTCGAGCCCATCCAGGAGCCCGACAACAGCGCCATCAACGGAGCTGAAAGAAGAACGATGATGAGGCTCTGCTCGAAGCGGCGGGCGTCGCAGCGCGGCGGTCGCAGGGTGCAGAGGGAGGACGAAGAGGCAGGGGAGCGCAAGTGAGAATAATATCCGCCGCCCCCTCGCCCCAATTTATAGGCCCCGATTCGAACGTGGGGGAGTGGGATAGTTTGCGCTCGCCTCTCCCACTTCGTCGCAATAAGTACGCATGTACGCACGCAATAACTGCATGGGGAGAGCAACCAACTTGCGGACGCCGCAATAAATCTGCGCACGTGGGTGATGTCTACTGCACAACCTTCTTCTTGTAGACGTTGTTGGGCTTCCAAGTGCACAGGTTTGTAGGACAATAGCAAATTTCCCTCAAGTGGATGACCTAAGGTTTATCAATCCGTGGGAGGCATAGGACGAAGATGGTCTCTCTCAAATAACCCTGCAACCAAATAACAAAGAGTCTCTTGTGTCCCCAACACACCCAATACAATGGTAAATTGTATAGGTGCACTAGTTCGGCGAAGAGATGGTGATACAAGTGCAATATGGATAGTAGATAAAGGTATTAGTAATCTGAAAATATAAAAACAGCAAGGTAGCAAGCGATAAAAGTGAGCGTAAACGGTATTGCAATGGTAGGAAACAAGGCATAGGGTTCATACTTTCACTAGTTCAAGTTCTCTCAACGATAATAACATAGATAGATCATATAACAATCCCTCAACATGCAACAAAGAGTCACTCCAAAGCCACTAATAGCGGAGAACAAATGAAGAGATTATGGTAGGGTACAAAACCACCTCAAAGTTATTCTTTCGGATCAATCTATCCAAGAGTTCGTACTAGAATAACACCTTAAGACACAAATCAAGCAAAACCCTAATGTCACCTAGATACTCCATTGTCACCTCAAGTATCCGTGGGCATGATTATACGATATGCATCACACAATCTCAGATTCATCTATTCAACCAACACAAAAGTACTTCAAAGAGTGCCCCAAAGTTTCTACCGGAAAATCAGGACGAAAACGTGTGCCAACCCCTATGCATAAGTTCATGGGCAGAACCCACAAGTTGATCACCAAAACATACATCAAGTGGATCACGTGATATCCCATTGTCACCACAGATAAGCACGACAAGACATACATCAAGTGTTCTCAAATCCTTAAAGACTCAATCCGATAAGATAACTTCAAAGGGAAAACTCAATCCATTACAAGAGAGTAGATGGGGAGAAACATCATAAGATCCAACTATAATAGCAAAGCTCGCGATACATCAAGATCGTGCCATAGAGAGAACACGAGAGAGAGAGAGAGAGAGAGAGAGAGAGAGATCAAACACATAGCTACGGGTACATACCCTCAGCCCCGAGGGTGAACTACTCCCTCCTCGTCATGGAGAGCGTCGGGATGATGAAGATGGACACCGGTGAGGGATCCCCCCCTCCGGCAGGGTGCCGGAACGGGCTCCCGAGAGGTTTTTGGTGGCTACAGAGGCTTGCGGCGGCCGAACTCCCGATCTGTCTTCTGTTTTTATGTTTTCGGGGTATATGGAGATATATAGGTGAAAGAAGTCGGTCGGGGGACGCTCGAGGGGCCCACGAGACAGGGGGCGCCCAGTAGGGGGGGCGCCCCCCACCCTCGTGGCTTCCTCGAAGCTTCACTGACGTGAACTCCAAGTCTCCTGGATCATGTTCGTTCCAAAAATAACGCTCCCGAAGGTTTCATTCCGTTTGGACTGTTGATATTCCTTTTCTTCGAAACACTAAATAGGCACGAAAACAGCAATATGGGTTGGGCCTCCGGTTAATAGGTTAGTCCCAAAAGTAATATAAAAGTGTATAATAAAGCTCGTAATCATTCAAAACAGATAATATAATAGCATGAATGCTTCATAAATTACAGATACGTTGGAGATGTATCTGTGGGCCAAGGGCACGCGGCGGCGGGACCCAGCACGTCGCCCAGTCCCGTCACGCGTGTGCCCTGTCAGGCCCCTCCAATTTCCAGGCGCCACGTGGCGCCCGCGTGAAGCCCGAGGGATTGCCCCAAGATTCGATGAACTCTCCATTTTCCCATCGTTGTCGGGATGCCGCGATCCGGTTTCCAAAAACCGGCACATAGTACGTGTTGCCGGACCCGGCGATCGCAGGATTCGCCTCTTCAAGGGGGGAAACTGCGAAGGCCCTCCAATCTGAAGATGGCGGACCTTCACAGCTTCGGGGACTACTATCGGGGGGATGAACCACGGGCTGGCAATGGAACCTGGATCCTTTTCAAAAACAACGGGGCCAGCATCACCGCTCAAGCCGGCCCGTGCTTGGCCGGATCGCTCAACCCGGCCAAGCCCCTCGACCCGGCTGAACTCTCCAACCCGGACAAGCTCCTTGACTCGGCCTCGACAACCAGCACAAGGCAGCTGAACCCGGCACACCAAGACTTCCCCAACAAGCCAGCTCCACCCTTGGCGTGTTTCTCAACCCAACCACGGGTCAGCTCCCGTCCCATCCAGGCCGTACGATGGGACGAGTCTTCATCCACCGATGACCGAAGCAACAGTGCCCCGCCCATGCCTCTGGTCAGCCGAAGCATGGCAAGAGTGCCCCTCACCTACCCGCTGACCAGGGCAGGCGTGGCAACAGTGCCCCATCATCACCACTAACGCCATCAAGCGGTGACCTGACGGAGTGCCACTGTACCCGACTCGACTCAGCCACGCCCTAACGATCGACAAGACGGCGAACAGTTCCCCTAGGCATGCGGGGCCTGCACCTAGGGGAACCCGGCGAACCATAGGCACCCGGCGGGTCCCAGCCCCGGGTCCCCAGAAGCTGACGACCCGGCCCTACGGCCTTGTAGCATTACCATTGTACCCCTGGGGGGTTGGCCTATAAAACCCCCCAGGAGCTCTCATGCATAAGGGCAAGCAGTAAGCACATAGGAAAATAGCCACCCGATCAGTAGAACACACCTAGGGAGAAGGAGCATCCTAAGCCTTGGCCAGTCTTCCTTCTTCCTCCATACAGCTCCAGGAGCAACCCTGTACTATTGCATATCAACCACACTCGGCAGGACTAAGGGTGTTATCTCTCCGGAGAGCCCCGAACCTGGGTATGTCTTGCGTCCCGCGCTCGCTCATGCCAACCCCACCTCTGGAGCCCACCAGTGCCCTCGAGCCCCCTCCTCTCTTTATCCATCCCATGGCATATACCGTGCGCCCACCATGATAGTCTCCCAGTGCTTCCACTGAGCCATTGTAGCTTGCTACTGCTCCGGAACACTTAGGCTGGCCGGCATGTGTCCTTGTTTGTTCCTGTGTATGTCCCTTCATGGAAATGTCATGCGTTGTTCCTTTAAGACCTTGTATCTTGCTACGACTTGGGTTCATACGTTGATGATCGACACATTTGTTGCTGGGTCATGTATGTCTGTCCCTGTAAGTTAGCGCCACCTTGAGTTTACAACTAGTCATGTCGGCCCGGGTTCTTTGTCATATGGATGCTAACGACACTATCATATACGTGAGCCAAAAGGCGCAAACGGTCCCAAGCCTGGTAAGGTGGCACCCGTGGGGATACCGTGCGTGAGGCCGCAATGTGATATGATGTGTTACATGCTAGATCGGTGTGACTTAGGATCGGGGTCCTGACATGGCGCCACATGGAAGCACTACAACCCTGAGGACGCCGAGGAGAGAAAGCAAAGACGGATGTTAAATGAAATAAACATCGACAAGTAGGTTGAGATTCGATCGATAACAAAGCAGCTGAGACAATCAAAGCAGCGGTAGCTGCCACAAAAGAAGAAATTGCAGCTTCGTACAGTGTCTTGATTCCAGCTATCATCAATTGGACCAAGCAAAATCCAGATAAAGAGGCAGTGGACTTTCTCCTTCATGGCTTCATTGGGAGCAGCTCGTTTAGCGTTGCACCAGCACATGCTGACACAACCACACCTGCTCCCAACCCTGCTCATAGCGGCCTGTCCTTCGTCTCTGGCGCGCTCGGTGGGGCTTCGTCTTTGGCTGAGCTCGACGCCCTAACGGTAACTACCTTTCACCCCGGCCCTCTTTAATATATGTATAATCTCCCGTTTCTGTTGCCTTTCGGATGTCTCATGTCGTAGACATGTCTTCACAGGCGACGAAACCCCATGCACCATATTGTACACCATCAGTGGCCAGAAGGTGGACGTGGGAAAGGCGATGATAGTGAGCCGAAGGAACAATTGTTCCATAGCCGGCCAATGCCCCCTGGCATCTTCAAGGTTTCCATTGCCAGTGTCAAAGAGGTCCACACGAATTTGGATCCTCTGGTATCACTAGGGGGAGATGACGACGAGACCCCAGAGTGGCTTGGCGATTGCAAGAGTTGGGTCCTGTTGTGGCCGAAGAGTTTGCTTCGTCTGGAGGCGGCCGTGAGCACACCCACGACCAAGCAGCCTCAGCAAGGTATGAACACCAACACCCTACCTGCCCAATTAGCGTCGCTTGTCGTGCCAGGTGATAGAGGACAGTGTGAGGAAGAGGCTCCATTAGTGGCTGGTGAGACGTCGCCACCATCGAAAAAGCAATGCATGATGCCATGGACGAGGATGATGACCATCTACGGTATCTCAATACCGGCGCCTATGACGGTGGGGGATTGATGGCTCAGCGGTATGACTCAAGGTTTGAGCATGATGGGTTGATGTCTGAATTGCCACAGGATGAACGTATGGTAGGCTCATTTCTGGTAGCAAAGAAGCATAGGAAGAGACCAAAGAAAGGCCGAAAAGCTGCTTCTATGAGCTAGCCACCTCCGCAGCCTCGGGTTGAAGACCGTATACCTATCAAAGGTGCGGCGAAATACCATATCACCGGTGATCTGATCCTACCTAAGGCAACATAGAGGCCATAGACGGTGATTTAAGGAGATTTCATGACGATGTGCTACGGAGAGAGATAAGCCTTGTCGCCTCAAAAAATCCAGGATACCCGCTCTATGTGGTTAACGTGTCGCAACAAAGGTTGTACATCCATACATTCCCTCCGGAAAAGTTCTTCCTTCGATTTGACTACATCTTCGACATGTTTCACTTGACAAAGCTGGAATTTACGTTCGCCCGCCTTTTTTCCTTGTACATGAACTACATCATCAGGATTGAGCAATTACCTTATATTTGTGTCGCTGACCCATACTTTATGCATGAGGGCTTCTTGGCAGTCTGCCTAGAGCACCGTGAATACACGAGAAACTACATCGCAGATTTCATGGTCGGCAACAAGGACAAGGAGACGATTCTCCTGCCTTATCATCCCATGTAAGTCATTCGTGGATATCCTTACTTTGATTTCAATCATTCATTTGCACACGTGGAGGCTAATTTAAGGTGTACTTATTTTGTGCAGCGACGGGCGCACCGTCCTCATCATCCTTTACCCCCGATTCTCCCATGCTCTTTACTTGGACTCATCGAAGAACATGAAGAAAAAGGATTACACCCACATCAAGTCTGTTCTCGATAGTGCTATCTTAATCTACGGCCAACGAGGTGGAGAGATCACTCTGAAGAAGACAAGGAACCGCGCGCCCTGCTTTGGACATAAGATCGACTTCTACTGCATCCAGCAACCGAGCGGTACTCCCAGTGATGGATTCTATGTACTCCACCACATGCTGGAGTACACACGGGATCACCAGAACCTTCGCATGTCACCTAGATCTGGTGATGTCGATATTCTGCAATGGGCAAAGAAACTAGGAAATGTCACGGTTCATCGACTCCAAGCTAAATTCAATCACATCCAGCATGAACTTGCCCAAATCATCATGGAGGTCCTCGAAAAAACAGGGATGTTCTACGAAGAAGGGAAAATGTCACGGGAAGACGTCCGAACACGCGTAGCCGCTCAGCATCTCGACCTGAAGCCTTTCACTTCGCTCGGGGACTTCCTCCCTGATTTGGAAGTATGGCATGACATGTTGGAGTGATTGATAATATATGACAATGTGTCCATTTAGTCAAAACTTTGTGATGTAATTAAATCATCCTCATCAACTAGCAAAGATCACTCTAGTTAGGGCAGTTTGGGTACGATGAACTTTGTTATTTATATTTATGATATGTTGCTTCTATTTCTGCTAAGTCTCTTTCTTTTGCTCAACTATATATGTTGCATATTATCAACTCATGTGACTTTGCAGGTACATAGATCATTGATGGCAAAGAAGTGCACGATGAGTGGTCTGAGTGTCAGGCCCAGGTGCACCAGTTTTCCGAGGACAGCCACAGTGGGTTCGATGGCAGAGCCGAAGCGGAAGATAGTTACTTGAGGTTGACGCTAGCGCGAGAGAGGATGTCATGTACGTGCTTGTATTCGAGACATGCATGTCAGTTAACTTGTACCACTATATCATGATTATGATGAGACGACATGATTTGTGTTGGATGATATGATGACTATTTATGTGTATGATATGATGAGCATATTGCATGTTTATGATATGATTAGAATACTTTATAAAACAAGTTCAAAAACATAGCAAATACGTAGCAAAAAAATATATGTGAAAATATAGCAGTAGTGTTGTTCTGCGGGAATCAGTAGCGCCGCACACAAGCGCTATAGCTAATTAGCAGTAGCGCTGGACGGATGGACGCTACTGCTAATCTACTTAGCAGTAGCGCTTGTTTGGACAACGCTACTGCTAAGTAGGTATAGCAGTAGCACGGTACAAACAATGTTACTGCTACAAGTTAGCTGTAGCGCCTTATTAGTAGCGTCGGTGCCCGCGCTACTACCAAGCCTAATACCCGCACTACTGCTAGGCTTTTCCCTAATAGTGTAGGGAAGTTTGGAACTTTTATGTGACTTACAAACTTAATATAAACTATAAACCCACACATTGGAGTGGTAAAATATGCTAAAATTGGTAGGTTTGTGATGTGGATAAAGTGTGAAGATTAAGTATGATAAGATGTCATGTTGATGTCGTGGCAAACATGCATGATCTATTTTATGTGGATGGGTTGCGTGGATAGGAAAAATAAGGTGGGGTGAAGTATGCAACTAAAAATGAGAAAAAGAAAATAATTAATGAGGCAAAATGTGTGGTGAAGGTGGCATGTGTGCGTGTAGAGAGAAATATAAGAAATGAATATAAATTCTTAAGGTATAATGGTTTCACAACTTGTTTGAGAGGTAACCATCTAAGCTACTGAGAAAGTTTTGTGTTGACAAGATAAATTAGAGTTGGTAGTGGAAGCGGTGTGTTCACTGCCCACTCCACTCCAAACTCCCTCATCCATCTAGAACCCCACAATATCCCTTCGGTTTGCAAGAGTTCACTTCCCACTTCATCCCCATCTTTCTCATCATCTAGAACTCAATAGACCCCTCCAGTCTGAAATCAAATTATAAAAAATAGTTTTTAAATAATGCGATTGGGGAGCCTCAAACCTTACACCTGCCTATATAGACACATCAAACCAGCAAGTGGCCAACTCATTTCTTGAGTGAGAAAGTATTTTATAATTACATGTCAGTGCTCTCATGGTTGCACAGTTACACATGTGCAGTGTTGCGTGCTTGCTTGAGTTTTCCTTTGAAGTGTTGGAAGTCCACTGATTGTTGTATACTGTCAATCCATTACAACTTCAATTATTTTGTAGTTCCCTAGTAATGTGCAGGCGTTATACTAGTGGTTTTGATGAATGCAAGTATGACCAGGGAGGCTAGAACATCATTATGCTTTTTATAAGAAAATGATCTCGTTAACATACATTAACCCTTGGTATCCTCATCGGATGAGATATTTATGGTTACTTGTATTGGCTACACATTAATAGTTTAGGGAAAGCATGGCCACATCTCATTTAGAAGAATTATCACGAAAATGTATAGAAGGAAAAATTCATTTCCGCACCCCCACCCTGTTCATAAACTATTGATTACTACCTTTGTTCACTTTATCTCATGAATTTCTTTTAATGTCACATAACACCCCCTAAATTACCGAATATCACTTTACCCTCAATCCAGTTTGTAGAGTGGTATTGATGACGTGCACAATGATTGTCCTACATGGCATTCCAATAAGCATGATCTTGCATAACGTGGTTGCCACAATGTCATCTTCTTCATTGGTCATGCCTCCACGTCTTTGTGTCAGCACATTGAAAATTGAGGTCTATCGACCAAAGAGGAAGAGTGTTATTTCCGAAAATATTACCTTAACATTGATAGCATGCAGATTGGTAGTTTAGTGCAGAAAACTGAATTTTCTCTATATGGAATACGAAGATACCATTTTTTTATGTGTTGAGTCGAAATGTAGGTAATTTTGGTTTTAATAAAAGGTGGTTTCAACATGTGTAACTTTGGTCAAGAAGGCTTTGAAGCAAGAATGTAGAATGTTTCTACTATAGAAGGACCCTTCAACACACACATGTCTTATCATCATTTGGCATTTGTAGATAGGAAAATTGGGTCTGGCTTGTTAAATAAGTTCAATCATCATGGATGCTTGATGACTTTTAGAATTGTTTGTCGTGGACAGTATATAAAAATCATCATGGATAGATTACACTTCTATGGGAAATTACACAGTGTTATGAATAACCCAAGTTGTGTTGTGCAAACAAAAATATTACCAGGGTTAAGTAAAGTACAAACATATTATACAAAAGCTTGGCCCAATTTAAGAAGTGCACAAACACGTGGCATAGGGAAGCCGATGTGCCGTGATAGAGGATTTTTAGGTTCTAGGGAGTAGGGATGCCTTTTCCTAAAATTATGATCATTGGATTCTCAGGATTCGAACTCTCCATTTAAACGAATGTTGGAAGAATGTGTAAGTGGAATCCATATTTGGAGGGAGGGAGCATTCACCAGATATTATAATAGTCGTATACAAAAGATAAGTTTGGAACTTCTATGTGATTTACAAAACCAATCTAAACAGGAACTTGCACATTGTAGCGGGAATGCATGCTAAAATTGATAGCCCAATGGCTTGGATAAAGCGTGAGGATTAACTATGATGAAATTATTGTTGACATGGCAAATATGCATGAGTTATTAATTTGGATGAGTTACATGAATAGAAAAAAAACATATATATAATCGAAAATTGTAATTTCCGAACCACCACATTTTAGGTATAGATCGAAACGATCCACAATGGACGGCTCCGCTTCTCCTGCTATTTTCTTCTAATCCCCTACTTATCGTGCAGATCTCTTTCCTTCTAATCCTCTGCTTAGCCCGCCGATCTATTTCCTTCTAATCCCACTTATCTCTTTCCTTCCAATCCCTCTTATTCAGTGACATGGTACGTGGCAATCCCGCTTCTCTCATTACAACTTTTAATGCTAAAAAAGATGGAAGACCTTCAAGTTGAGGGCTTAATCCTACAACCAACTAGACTAGAGAACCAAATGCACATGAAAACAAAGTTAGATTTAGTGGTAATTTTTTTAAGTGCCGCAACTGGATAGATTACATATAAACACTATGGTAATTTTTTGGTTCGGAGAAAAATATGTTCAAAATATACCCCCGCTAACTTTGTGTAAATAACATGATAATTTACACAACAAAACCTGATAACTTACGTACAAACACTATGGTAACCTTTTACCAAGGGACAAAAAAGTTGTTCAAAATATATCATGGCAACTTACGTGTAATAACTTGGTACTATATGCATGTAGACTTGATAACTCATGTACAAACACCACAATTACTTACCCCCCCCCTCCCCCCCCCCCCCCCCCCCCACCTTGCGATAATTTTTTGTGTAAATTGTATGATAATATATGCACCACAGACCAGATAACTTGATCCAGAAAAAAAAAGTTGAAAACATATTCCCATAATTTAGACACCACTGAGCTAATAACTCACATAAAAATAGCATGGTAACTTTTTAACCTGTTATATTTTTTTGTTGAAAACATACCCTGCTACCTTTTGTATAAATATCATGGTAATATGCACACCACAGACCTGAAAACTGACGTACAAACACCATAGTAATTTTTTATCAGAGGAAATTATTGAAAATATAGCTCAATAACTTTTGTGTAAATAGCAGGATAATATACGCACAGCAGAGCTAGTAACTCATGTGAAAACACCGTAATAACTTTTAACCTTGGGAAAAAGTTATCGAAAACATACCCGGTACTTTCAGTATCTATAGCATGGTTATATGCGCATAATAGACCTGATAACTCACGAACAAACATAGCGGTAAATTTTTGACCTCGAATTTTTTGGTTGTTGAAAAAACACCTCCCGGTAACTCATGTGGAAATAACATGGTAATATACGCACATCAGAACTGATAACTTACTTAACCCAGGCGTGATAACTTTTTGACCCAAAAAAAAACATACGACATGAGATCTAGTTTCGAAGGTCTCATTTGAGCGGATTTTTGAGTGAAATGGATTTTGAATCGGACATGCGGTTTCAGCTTCAAAACATTTTGAATTTTCCAAATATGGAGAATTTATGATGATATCATTTTTTTTGTTCTCTAATGTATGCATGCATGCACCTGTGGGGAGAAGGTTGGATGAACCATTTTTATGTCCCAGTAATTTCTATGTAAACAACATAATAAATTATGCACCGCACACATGATAACTTACGAAGCACGGACGTGGTGACTTTGTATCCGACAAAAATACGTCGGAAAATATCAACATGAGATTTTGTTTTGAAGGTCTGGTCACAATGAATTTTTATGTGAAAAAAGGTTTTTATCGGACCAACGATTTGAGCTACAAAACATTTTGAATTTGAATTTCAATGGAATCTTTGTTGACTGCTGACATCATCAATTTCATTTTTATATGCATGCATGTTTAAAACTTCATGAGAGATAAGAGGTGCATGCAAAAATACACAACGAGCTTGCATGCGAGGGAATTTTCCTTCGAGCGCTTTCGATTGTTCAGATATGTTTTTAACGACCGAACAATTCAAAGTTATCTTTGTCCATATATATAATAGGATGAAGCATGTAGCTAAAATTATAAAAACAAAATAATTTTTTTAGAGAAAAGGCATCGACTAAGCCCGAGAGAAGGATCGATCCTAGTCTGGCCTTGAATTAACAAAGCCTTCAACCAGCTAGGATTACAATGATCAACCACTTACAAGCAATAGAGAATAAAAAAGTAAAGCAATACATGAGGCAAAGCAACCTCAGGTGGCCGATACAAGGTGCAAAACAAGACATTGCACATCCTAAGACTAAACAAGCAGCTACAAGATAAAACTGAAGAACTGAGCATGATCAATCAGGGTCTTCGTCCACCAAAGTAGCGAGCACCAGACAAACACTGAACTTGTGGAGAACATCAATGTGAAAGGATAAGGCCCAAGTCCACTCTTGCATGATGAATAATCTGAGCAGAATAACCTGAGCACAATGGCATCCGTCTTCGTCGCCCTAGAAGGCCACCACCTTCTCATCTCGGATCGAAAGGATGTCACACCGTCGGCAGGCGAAGTGTTCCCCAAGAACCCGAATACACAAATGGCCACTAGGTGTACCATGGGAAGGGATGCAACAGACCACATTGAGCTCCACAAGAAACTGTTGTTGCCATGTCACAACCATGAAGAAGACGTGCATTGTAGGATGGGAACGCGGAACAAATCGAGACGGCTAGAAGTTGATGAAGCGCAATGCCGCCACAACAGCACCAGCACATCCCAACACAACATCCACCCTATTGTCCTTACATATTGAGTTGGTGTAATGGTGGACATCTAAGGAGGAGAGGGAGTCCTTTCTAAGGATAGTAGAGTGGCGATCCTGTTGGTGCTCTGGAGTATGTGATCGCAATGTAATGATATAGTTTCCAATGATGCGGTTCGTGCGGCTACCAAGGTTTTGTGAGCGATCAATGATGAAGGTGTAAACTGGAGCGTAGCAAGGCTTAGAGCATCTACAGTCAGACTTCTTAAACCCGCCTCATACGTCCAGGAGGACCGCCCGGTCACTAGCCGGTCATGCTTTTTCGACCCACATGGATGCCTCAAACGGGCCTCAAACACTCAGCCTGACCGGCACACCCCATAGATATGGGGGCGCCCGGGCACGCCCGCCACGTCGGTCCTGGCCCATGCTGGCCCACCCGACCCCACTTATATTCGTCCCTGTCCGCTCACTAGAGCAAACCCTAGCCACTTCACTCCACACCCTCCCTCCATTCCCCTCTGTTACCCAAGCTCACCTCGGGCGGATTCCGGCCTTCTCCGCCATGGCAGACAGCGAATCGGACTCCGACCAGTCCGGATCCGTTGACTGGGGTGTCATCGCGTGTGGGTTGAAGGAGGCAATGGCAGTCCGCATTGCACTCCGCCGCTCCGGGAGGACAGCGCCCGATCGACGGACGGATCCGTCCGCCGCGACGCCATAGCGTCGACTCACCGGGCGCCCGGGTCCTCTGGTGCTGGATCCTCGCGGCCCTAGCAGCCGCAGCACCTCGCCTTCCCCATCATCGGTCGGGCAGACTATGCGTCCCACCGGGAACGGGCAGCACGCAGTGGGAAGGAGAGGATAAGGGCCACCGGGGCCCGTATCGCGGCGGAAATGGCGGCGGCGAGGGCGACCACAGAGGAGGAAGCCATCCGCGCCCGCATTGTGAAGAAACGGCAGCGGAGAAACACGCGCGCCCGTGCCCGAGAGCACAATCGGGTGGTCCGTGCCATGGCCGGACTGCCACCGAAGGAAGAGAAGGAGGACATTGACGGCGAGAACAGCTCCGACGAGGATCAGATCTGGCTCGATCCGTACCGCGTCTTCGATCGGTACTTCCACGAGAAGGACAGCGAAGGCGCCGGGAATGGCAAGGGCAGCCGTGGATGAACTCTACCATAGCCAAACATGCCAAATTTTGATAGTCCGATATCATGTTTAATGTAGTGTGATGGAGTAGCCGGACGATGCATGTGTATCGACGTAGTTGTATGAGTTTGTTTGGTAATTGAGGTGTCCGGATGTGGATTGCATTTTTTGAGGAGTGCTCGGTCAGTGCCCGTGGACGCGTCCGAACGTGTCCGCGGGCGTTTGAGGTGTCGGATTTGCCAAGCCCGGCTGTAGATGCTCTTATCCGAGCAACTGGACTAGTGAAAGGTGGGCAATGTAGTGAGCAGTCATGCTCAAAAAAAATGTAGTGAGCAGTCTGCCATTTCCTTTCTATGTTATTGATGCGTCCGGCTTGGACGTGTTCTTAAAAAAAATGTACTTGGCATAAGATGAATAACAACTGAGACAGACTAAAAACCAACTTCTCGTACCTAACTCTCATAAACTCATTTTCTTTTCTCGCTGTAGCCAAACACGCTGAGAAAGAAAATTCTGTCGAGAAGGCTGCCGAACACGAATTCGTCGGTGCCGCTCCTGCTTATACGCGGTGTTTTGCCCGGTGCGCTACAGTACACACGCGGAGGGCCAGCCGAGTCGGCGACGGCCGACTTTCCTCGTCAGGGTCCTCGGTTCCTACCTACCGTGATGGCCGCCGCTCCAGTGATTCTTCCATGTTGCCCATGTGCGCGCCTCTACGACGCTCCAATCCAGCCCGTTCAGAGTTCACACTAGTACCATAACCAAAGCTGTTTTTTTCTCTCGCAAGAAAGACGTGGACAGTTTCAGATAGTTTGAGACTTCGTTCCGACGTTTGATTTGTGTCGCCTTCATTTTGGGTGCGGCGCAATCTGAGTTCCCAAGGATGGATGCCCCCTAACTACTCGTACCAAATTCTTAATTGCCGCAAGGAAAAACATGTGCTCGACTCAACATCACACATAAATGATGGCGACGGGGAAATGGAAAGGAAAAGGGAAAAGTATATTTTTCGTCCTTCAACTTTTTCGAAAGTATAAAAATCGTCCCTCAACTTCAAAACCAGCAAAACTTAGTCCCTGAATTTTTAAAACCGGATATTGGGTGGTTTTGTGTGGACGTGGAGTGGCTTTTGATCCAGACACGTGCACGAAAGGTGCTCGGCATAATGCCCATCAAGCAGCAGTGCACATGGGAGGTGAAACACACAAGCAGTAGCGGCAACACATGCCAACGGCGCCCGGCAGTGTGCGAATGAGCGAATATGGTGGCGGCGCGGCTCGGTGTCTCCACGATGAGGCTGCCCAACAACGACCTGTGCAGGATGCGTTTCCTGCCTACGTGGTAGCTGACGGAGTGCTGGAGGCAGGATGCTCTTGAGCTCTTGTGGCTGCCATCGCTGGTGCTTGTGCACGAGCGCTCCGAGTCTAACTCCTCGTGCAGGCCATCAAAAAACAAGCTTTGCACTTACATTTCTTCAGTTCATGTTGAGCTTGGACTTGACATGGCTGTAACTGGGATGGAAGGAGGGGCACCAACAGTGAAGTTTTACAGGGGATGGCGATCGCGAGCTCCAAGGCGCCGGCGCACATTCATGTCTTGCAGTGGATGGTGGGCGCGCGATTTTGCTGTAGCTCAAACTCGCTGCACGTCCGCGTCCCAAGTTCCATGGCGCCTCATTATGGTCCGGTCCTGGGCATTGAACACGGCGGAGCCACTTGCTTCTACTCATCGGCGCTCGTCGGGACTGGCCAATTGCCGATGTGGCCGGGCGGCAGCGGGATCCCGGCATGTAAAATTAGTTGAAGCATATGCTAACAAGCAGTGATGCATACGTGCTTATAAGACATGGGATTGAGATACGGTTGGTTAGCTACCTGATCTGTACGGTATACACAGCCTGTACAATTTTCTGTACAAGATAATCCAACTCAACCGGCCCATGAGATCAAGGTACAACACACGCATACGCACTAATTCCCTGGAACACATATTTTAGTATGACAGCTCGTCTCGGCATATGCCGCCCACGGGACAGATATGGTGGGGGTACACTTGTCAATCCTGAGTCAAAAACAACTCAAGTCTGCATGAAACCGCCCTAAGCAGTATGAAGACTAAAGTTATCTGGTTTTGAAAGTTGAGGGACTAAGATTTACTGGTTTTGGAGTCGAGGGACCATTTGTATATTTTCAGAATAATTGAAGGACGAAAGATATACCTCTCCCAAAGGAAAATATAAGACGGTTTTTTCCCTTCTGCGGAGACTGCAATAAGCAATTAAAAAAGGTAAGAGAGAGTGAAATGACACCGTACGCAAGTACCTATAAACGACCGTGTTAACGGTAACCAAGCAAGCACGGCATGTTAATCATGCATGGTGGCCTATATTAAGAGTCGTCGGGACGGGAACGTGGAGGACACTTCGCCTGCAGCCAGCCAGCCACATTACTACGGCAATAGTCTGGTGATTTGTATAGAAATACAAATAATCCTATGTAGACGTGCCCGGGAAGCAAGAAAGATGAGCAAACACAAGAGAACACGCGAGTCGTTTTTCTCCCTGGGGCTCGGGCCTCGGGCGACTAAAACCTAGCCGCCACCGGTAGAGCTTCCACCGCCACCTTCTTCTGGTGGCTCTAGGTCGTCGGTGTGAGGGGGTCATCGGATCTACGTGTGTGTGAATCATGTAGCTTTACGTCTGTTAGTTTACATTTTTGGTCGTTTATCATCTTGGCTTCAGCGGTGGCTAATAAAAAAGCTTTGTCACAGAGAAATCCGCGGGCTGATGGCTCTCCTCTCCCCCCTCTCCCCCTCCCCCTCGTGGCATCGCCTGCTTCTAGCTCCGGCCCGGCGGCGCCCCTGCCCTGTGCGTCCTCTCCTCCTTCCTCCCCTCCGCGGACCCCTCCGGGATCCGCTCCGGCGTCGTGTGCCTCTCCCCTCTCCTCTCTGGCCTCCCCTTCTTGCTCTGGTCTCCTCGCCCCTCTCCGGGCTAATAAGTTTTGGGCTCTGGATTCGGATGGCTCCGGGTCAAAATCTGAGGCTCCCTCTCCCCCTCCCCGCCCTGTCCCGGCGCGCTGTTCCCCTATGGCTGCGGCAGTGGGTCGCCGGCGTAAGTTCGCGCCTGGGGGGCGGGGGCGGCCCGTCTTGTCTGCCGTGGAGGTGGATGGGTGGCGCCGCATTTCGCATGGTCGTCGGCGTGCTTCTTGCTGGTCTCCTGCTGCGGTCTTGCTTCTGCCCGCTGGGGTGGTTGGGGCTGCGCCGCCGTCGGGGCCTTGCTCTCCGGCGGGCCCCATTGCTTGATCGCCCGCGGGTGCGTTCTCCGCCGCTCCGGCGGCGTCGGCGCTGGTGCCTGTTGGAAATATGCCCTAGAGGCAATAATAAAATGGTTATTATTATATTTCTTTGTTCATGATAATTGTCTGTTATTCATGCTATAATTGTATTATCCGGAAATCGTAATACACGTGTGAATACATAGACCACAACATGTCCCTAGTGATCCTCTAGTTGACTAGCTCGTTGATCAACAGATAGTCATGGTTTCCTGACTATGGACATTGGATGCCATTGATAAGGGATCACATCATTAGGAGAATGATGTGATGGACAAGACCCAATTCTAAGCATAGCTCAAAGATCATGTAGTTCATTTAGCTAGAGCTTTTCCAAATGTCAAGTATCATTTCCTTAGACCATGAGATTGTGCAACTCCCGGATACCGTAGGAGTGCTTTGGGTGTGCCAAACGTCGCAACGTAACTGGGTGACTATAAAGGTGCACTACGGGTATCTCCGAAAGTGTCTGTTGGGTTGGCACGAATCGAGACTGGGATTTGTCACTCCGTATGACGGAGAGGTATCTCTGGGCCCACTCGGCAATGCATCATCATAATAAGCTCAATATGACCAAGTGCCTGGTCACGGGATCATGCATTATGGTACGAGTAAAGTGACTTGCCGGTAACGAGATTAAACGAGGTATTGGGATACCGACGATCGAGTCTCGGGCATGTAACGTACCGATTGACAAAGGGAATTGTATACATGGTTGATTGAATCCTCGACATTGTGGTTCATCCGATGAGATCATCGAGGAGCATGTGGGATCCAACATGGGTATCCAGATCCCATTGTTGGTTATTGACCGGAGAAGCGTCTCGGTCATGTCTGCATGTCTCCCGAACCCGTAGGGTCTACACACTTAAGGTTCGGTGACGCTAGGGTTGTAGAGATATGAGTATGCAGTAAATCGAAAGTTGTTCGGAGTCTCGGATGAGATCCCGGATGTCACGAGGAGTTCCGGAATGGTCCGGAGGTAAAGAATTATATATAGGAAGTTGAGTTTCGGCCATCGGGAAAGTTTCGGGGGTCACCGTTATTGTTCTGGGACCAGCGGAAGGGTCCCGGGGGTCCACCGGGTGGGGCCACCTATCCCGGAGGGCCCCATGGGCTGAAGTGGGAGGGGAACCAGCCCCTAATGGGCTGGCGCCCCCCCCTTGGGCCCCCCTGCGCCTAGGGTTGGAAACCCTAGGGGTGGGGGCGCCTCCACTTGCCTTGGGGGGCAAGGCACCCCCCCTTGGCCGCCGCCCCCCTAGGAGAACCCATCTCCTAGGGCCGGCGCCCCCCCCCTAGGGGCCCTATTTAAAGAGGGGGGAGGGAGGGCAAACGCACCCATGCTCTTGGCGCCTCCCTCTCCCTCTGCTACACCTCTCCCTCTCGCAGACGCTTGGCGAAGCCGTGCCGAGATCGCTGCTGCATCCACCACCACGCCGTCGTGGTGCTGGATCTTCGTCAACCTGTCCTTCCCCCTTGCTGGATCAAGAAGGAGGAGACGTCTCCTTGACCGTACGTGTGTTCAACACGGAGGTGTCGTCCATTCGGCGCGAGGATCTCCGGTGATTTGGATCACGACGAGTACGACTCCCTCAACCCCGTTCTCTTGAATGCTTCCGCTCGATCTACAAGGGTATGTAGATGCACTCCTCTCTCTTGTTGCTAGATGAACTCATAGATTGATCTTGGTGAAACCGTAGGAAAATTTTTATTTTCTGCAACGTTCCCCAATAGTGCCAACCCTAAATCTGGGTTTGGGGGCGGCGCTGGTTCCCCCGCGTGTGGCTCGGGCCCTGGTGGGTGCTGCTGGGCCCGGTGGGCCGGCCTTGGGGTTGGCTTTGGCGTCCTTTTCCGTTCCTCCCTTCCTTCTGTGGTCTTCGGGCTGTGGGTGGCCCAGGTCCAGCCCACCCCCCGTGTGAGGCCTTGTACCGAGCCGGGCCTGGCTCGGTCAGGGTATTTATGGGTGCGGAGGGCGTGGTTCCCCCATTTCTAGGGTTTCCTGCCTCCTCCTCAGATCTGTCTCGTCTCCGTTTTCCCATCCGGTGCTTCACCAGATCTACTCCTCCCCCCTCCTCTCCCTCTCCTTTGCTGCGGTGGCTGCGATGGACCATTCTCGTGCTTCCTCCAGTGAGGCGGTCTCCGGGCAGAAGCGGGGGCGTGATGGCTCCGGCGAGGCGGCCGCGGATCTGGAGTACGAGGCGGCTCTTCGCGCGAAGCTACAGGCCTCGCTCGCTCCGGAGGCGGGGTCGGCGGCGGCGGTGGCTGGCGTGTCTCCCCGCGCCTCTGGTTCGGGTCCTTCGGTGCCTCTCCCCCCCCCCCCCCCCCCCCCCCCCCCCCCCCGCGCGCGTCTGGTGCTCCTTCGGCTGCGGTCGATCCCTGGGAGTCGGCGGCGGCGGCCAGTAAGGCGGGCTCTTCGGGGCCTTCCCAGGCGCCTCCTTTGTTGGCTGCTCCCCGGGGTGGCGTACCGTCGCGTGCTCCGGTGGTGGTTGGGGGTGGTCCGTCCCGCTTCGTTCCCCGTGGCGCGTCGGGGCCCCCGGTTTGCCACCCTGCCGGCCCCGCTGCTGGGCGGGGCTTCGGTCCGGGCTTGCTAGGCCTGGTGACGGTATCCTTCCTCCCCCTCCTCGTGGTTCTGGTCGCATCCCTCCCCAATCCCAATTCTCCAATCCCATCCTCACCTGTTTTGCCTGTCACCGCCCCGGCCATTTCCAATCTCGGTGCCAAAACCCTCCCTTCTGCCTCATTTGCAGGGAAGATGGCCACCTAACGGTGGACTGTCAGAACCGTGTCAAGCCCCACGCTTTTGTCCATTATGGTGCCGGCATCCCTGGGTGTTCTTTCTTTGCTTTAGATAGGGGGATCCCGGAGGCTGCTCCTATCCCGTCGCTATCCAATGTTGGCATTATCTCCGTCCAGGCTAAACGCATTTCTTCCCAGATCCTTCTTGACGAGCTTCAGTTATGGGATGAGGGTGGTTGGGATTGGCAAATTCGCCAGCTTTCTGAGTTCGATTTTGCCGCGACTTTTCCTTCCAAAGAAAGCCTCCGTATGATCTCTTCTTGCACTAGCTTCACGCTGCCTCTGAATCAACTTGTGGTTTCGGTCAAAGCTGCTTCTCTTGGGTCCAAGGCGATTTCCTCTCTGTCTGATGTGTGGGTGCTGGTTGATGATGTCCCTCCTAACATGCGCACCACGGTGTTTCTGATGGCTTTCGGGGTTCTCATCGGGAAGCCTATTGAAGTGGACCAAGATTCGCTGGCCATTTTGGGGCCGGCCCGGCTTCGGGTGTGGAGTGTTGACCCCCTGTGCATCCGTGGCGCCACTGACGTCTTCCCTGCGGCTGGTGGCTTCCGGCTCCGGGTGCGGGTGGAGGGGGCCTCGGGTCCGGTGTCGCCTCCTCCTCCTCCCCCGCCCCCGGCCTCTGGCAACGGCGACAAGAGCAAAGATGGGGATGGATGCCCCGACGGTTCCATGCAAGGGACCGATCCTCGTTTCACCCAGTCGGAGTGGGATGGCCTCTCTCCCGAAGACCAGGAGAATTTAAAGGAGAATGCGCCTGCTGGCAGGGGGGCCCAGGATGGGGTGCCTGATATGGGCGGCACGGAAGCGGCCTCTGGCGGGGCTAAGGGCACGCCTTTCTCGGGGGTGTGCTCCAATCGCCCTGCCCATCTCGCTTCTCCCTGTTTGTCTGGCATTGAAGATTTACCCCCTGGTGGCCCTGCTATGTCCAAGAAGAAGAATAAGTCCTCTATCAAGAAATATTCCACCAAGAGTCGTGCTTCTGGTGACTCTAGGTAGTCTGCAGCTGGGCTATGCCGTAGGCTTGAAGCTGATCTGGGTATGGCCTCGGGCCCGTCCTCTGCTACGGCTTCCCCCAGTCGTGTTCGCCATGTGCCTGTGCGCTCGCCTGCTTCCACGGCTCGCAAGAGCGGCCGCGTCTCCAACAGTGGTGAGCGAGTGGTCGATCGAGCTGCTCGGCGAGCTGCGGCTCGGGATCTTCCTCCCTCAGGTTCGTCCCCAGCCCCCTCCCCCTCCCTTCCCACGGCCCCTCCTCCAGTGCGTTTAGTTCTCCCTTCTCATTCTGATAATCACTTGCTTAAAATTTTAGATGATGTGGGTATTTGCTTAGACTCGAGCTTGGGTTCTCCCTCGTCTATTCTTGGCATTATTAGGGTGAATAAAATAGCCCAGGATGATATTGCGAAAGCCAAGGAGGCTGGGGTGGGTTCGGCGGCTCCACCGATTGTGGCTGGTGGGTACGGGGGGGGGGGAGAGATGACAGGTGTCAAGCTCCCCCGGTGATCTCTAAACGTGTGGCGGGGAAGCGTGCAAAATCCTGCATGGCGCCAAGCAGGTCGAGTCTCCGTATTAAAAACTTGTCTTATAAATGATGGCTTTATTCTGGAACATTAGAGGTTTCGGCGCTAGGGGGCGCAGGGACCAACTTAAAGACTTGGTTCGATCTGAAAATGTAGAATTTATTGGCCTTGTCGAGACTTTCAAATCTTCCTTTTTCGCGAGCGAATTATCGGCCATTGCTGGGATAGACAGATTTCACTGGAACTTTGTGGCCTCTGCTGGTCATTCGGGAGGCTTTCTGCTGGGTACCAAAAAAGATACTTTTGATTTTGTGGCTTTTGACCATGGCATTTTTTGGGCCAGCACGGTGGTTTCTCTTCGATCTCTCAATTCCTTGCTGGAAATAATGGTGATATATGGTCCGGCTGACCATGCGATGTCTTTAGAGTTTTTGGACAAGATAAGTATTAAGATTGAATCTTGCCAGCTTCCCCTCCTGATCAGGGGCGATTTCAACCTGCTTTGTTTCCCTTCTGATAAGAGCTCGTCGAACTTCTCTTGGCCTCTGGCTGATGCCTTCAATGCCTTCATTAGGGACACGGCTATTCGTGAGATTCCTAGGGTTGGAGCCCGTTTCACTTGGTCCAACCATCAAACTTCCCCCATTCGCTCTGTTCTCGATAGGGTTTTTGTTTGTCTTGTGTGGGATTGTCTTTTTCCCCGTGTAAGTCTTAGAGCCCTTGCTTGTGTTGGCTCTGATCACCCCCCCTGATCCTCGATGATGGCACGCGCCCAGTGGGTCTTCCAAGGTTCCGGTTTGATGCGTCCTGGTTGCATGTGGAGGGTTTCAATGAGTTGGTATCCCAAAAGATTATGTTTTTTCTTTCTTCTACTCGCCGGTCTTTTGGCCCTATGGATGACTGGCACCAATGCTCTTATTTCCTCCGTAGGTTCCTTAGAGGTTGGGCCAAAAACCACTATGCTGAGTCATGGCATGACAAAGCCAGGTTGATGGCTCAAATTGGCGTTCTGGATGAATGCGCGGATTCTTCTGGGCTGTCCTCGAATGAATGGCAAATTCGGTATGGTCTAGAAGAGGCGCTGTTGGGCATTCATAGGCAGGAGGAAGTGTACTGGAAACAGCGTGGCACTATCAACTGGACCTTAAAGGGTGACTCGCCCACGTCCTACTTCTTTGCTATTGCTAACGGTAGGCGTCAGAGATGCATTATTGATAGCCTTATTATTGACGATGTCAGTGTATCTGACCCTCTGGTGATTATGCGTCATGTGGTTTCCTTCTTCTCCAACCTTCTAGCGGCTAAACCTGAGGTTGGCTTTTTGTTGGCTTCGTCCTTCTGGTCTCCTCAGGATCAGCTTTCGATCGCTGATAATGACAGTTTGCTGATCCCTCCCACGGATGAGGAAATTTTTGAGACGATCAGCTCTGCCAACTCCAATGCGGCCTCAGGCCCTGATGGCTTCTCCATTCCTTTTTTCCGGCAATTCTGGCCTCAGCTAAAAGGCCTAATTATGGCTATATCACAAGGGTTTTGTTTGGGGACTGTTGACATCTCGAGACTTAACTACGCGGTCCTCACCCTCATCCATAAAGTCAAAGGTGCTGACTTGATCTCCCAATTTCGACCCATTGCTTTGATTAACAATTTTGCCAAGATTCCTGCCAAGGGCATGGCTACTAGAGTTTCCGCAATCGCCCATCGGGTCATTAGCCCTTTCCAGTCTGCGTTCATTAAGGGGAGATTCATTTTGGATGGGGTGCTTTGCTTGCACGAGATAATCCATGACCTTCATAGTAAGAAAACCAAGGCTGTGGTCCTGAAATTGGATTTTGAAAAGGCGTATGACTCGGTGAGCTGGTCCTTTCTTCACCATGTTTTGCTGGCCAAGGGTTTCGATGGGTCGGTGGTCCATCGTCTGATGCAACTTGTAACTGGAGGCCACACAGCGGGGCTGTCAATGGTCAGACCAGTAATTTCTTTGCGAATGGTAGGGGTTTGAGACAAGGAGATCCGGCGTCCCCCTTGCTTTTTAATTTTGTGGCTGATGCTCTTTCTCACATTCTGTCTCGTGCGGCGGCTGCTGGTCACATTTTTCCTGTTAGCTCTCATCTCATTCCTAATGGCATCTCTCACTTACAATATGAGGATGACACCATTATTATGGTTGAACTCAATGACTTCTCCATCACGAATCTGAAATTTCTCCTTCTTTGCTTTGAAGCTTTATCGGGCCTAAAAATCAACTTCTCTAAGAGCGAGGTCATTGTGACTGGGGTTCCTGTCTCGGAGGCGCAGCGGGTGGCCCACCTTTTGAATTGCTCTCTCGGATCTTTCCCTCTCAAGTACCTGGGTGTTCCCATCTCCCCTCTTAAGCTTCTGGCCAAAGAGTTTGCTCCGGCTGTGACTAAAGTTGGCAATAGAGTTTTGCCGTGGCGAGGCCGTTATAACTCTCAGGCGGACAAGGTTGCCCTTACCAATTCTTGCCTCTCCTCTCTCCCGATGTTTCTAATGGGTTTTACCTTCTGTCTGAAGGGACTCACTCGGGCTTCGATAGGCACAGAGGTGCCTTTTACTGGAATTCTTCCGATAATAAACGCAAATATAGGATGGTTAAATGGGATCTTATTTGTAGACCTAAGAACATGGGTGGCCTTGGCATCATTAATACCAGAATTATGAATAAATGCCTTTTGTTAAAATGGTGGTGGAAGATTATGATCCTTGATGATCGCCCTACTTGGCTTAACATTCTCAAAGCTAAATACTTCCCCTCCTCGAGTCCTATGTTCGCTCCCTCGTCTGGTGGCTCTCAATTTTGGCGTCAGCTTGTTAGTATTAGACCGATCTTCCAGTCCCTTGTGAAATTCGTTGTTAGAAACGGTAAGTCTACTCGGTTTTGGTTAGAGTGGTGGGTTGGGGACACCACGCTTGTGGTGGCTCACCCAACTCTGTTTTCTTTTTGCGCTGATCCCGAGATCTCTATCTTTGAGCTCTCGGCTCAGGGTTAGGTTTTAGATTTCCGGCGCTCTCTTTCCCCTGTGGAGTTTGAAGATTGGCAGCGCCTTACTGCCTGCTTCCCCATGCTCTCGGAGGAAGAGGACTCCGTTAGTTGGCCCCACTCTGCTTCGGGGCGTTTTTCTGTTAAATCGGCTTATTCGAATCTAATCACTGGTTGTTGCTCTGACAAGTTTAAACACATTTGGTCCGCCCGCATCCCTCCTAAGATTAAAATATTCCTCTGGCAAGCTCGTCGTTGCAAACTTCCAGTGTAGCGACCCGACCCGAATGGATCAAGTCTCTGTGCTTAAGTGTCATCCCTGGATCGGTATGCTGACACACACAGTACTCGAGGATTTATAACAGAGGTAAATCACATGCATAAAGTAACATAAATACTATTACCTCAATCCAAATAGCGGAAGTAACAAGGTTGTGGATTCCCATCAACACCAACGGCAAAGTTGAGTGTAGAAATCGTAACCCTAACGTATCACTTACTCGTCGTAAGATCCTGCAACATGAGATGTTGCAGCCATGTAGGTCAGTACATTGAATGTACTGGCAAATTCACACCATAGAGCAATGATGAATAATAGCTATCACTACATGCATATATGGCTGGTGGAAAAGCTCTATGGTTATAATGTTTTTGCGAAAAACCAATTTTTCCCTACTGCAAAGGAATAAATTTTATTAACTATCATGGTGGTTGTTAAACATTGAGAATGGTTGACAGCATTCTCAATCCTAATTAAGCATCATCATTAAAACCCAACAATATCATTTAAAGTAACATGATGAGATCAACAAGATAATCCAAGTACTAGATACTCAAAACGTCCATAACCGGGGACACGGCTAATCATGATTAGTTTGTACACTCTACAGAGGTTTGCGCACTTTTCCCCACATGACTCGATCTCCTCCGTTTGATTTCTCGCACTACATGGTGTTTGAGAAATGGATGACCGAGACATAGTCTTTCAGAAGCACTTGCACCTTACGTAACGGGTAGACCGTACCAACCTACAACCCCTACATCAGCTAGTCTACCACTATAAGAGTTCGCACGACTTAGTCAACTATGCTAGAGCCCATAGTAGCATGTGGCTGCACACGGAAGTTTCTAGCATGAATAATCTTATGATCCCTTTGAGCCTGGGTGGCGAACCATAGGATGATCACACGGTATATCCCCGGGATCTCCTAGGACAACACTGGTATATCCCCAGGTGTTCGGGCAAGTCCACTGGTATATCCCCAGGGTGCCCCTACCAATCCACCCAGATGTGTATTAAAGTTGCCACCTTAAGTTAAACCGTTAAGTAAACAATCTCACATCTGTCATGGAATACACTCAAACCCAATCCACGTCTACGAGCATAGCATGGCAATATAAGCATAACATAGAAGTAACTTCCAAGGTTTAAATGTAGGACAATAGGTTCCTACCTCATCAACTACTTCCCATCCCACAGTTTAATTAGATCCTAATCATGCAATGTTTGAGGATTGATCTAATGCAATAAAACTGGGTAGTAAAAGAGGTATGATCAAAGTGTGAACTTTCCTGCAATGTTGATGAAGATGATTCGCACTCAACTCCTGGTAGTTCTATTCGTCTCACTCCGTTCAATCTATCGTAAGCAAGCAATAGTAAACACACATAAGCAATCACTCAGAAGAATCGAAAAGAACGAAGAAAAACGATTCAGAAAACATCAACCAAGCAAATAACTCTTGCAACGTAAAACAATTTCTAACAGTACCAAAATTGAGTGAATTTGGCCTTATTAGAAAGTTTAGGTCAAGAGTTTCAATTTGCAAAAAGAATCAACTAAAACGGAGTTATAAAACTCGAGTTATGATCAAACGAAGTTCAAATACTAAACTATTTGAAATTCAAATTTTAAACTTGCAAAAGCATGTTTAAGTTGTTTTACTGGATAGAGGAGTTCATAACAAAGAAGTGGGCGTTGGTTTCGTTGGATTCCGACAAACGAGTGAAAAGTAGTGATTGTTTTAAGAATAGGGACTAATCTGTAAATAAAATATTCACGGACGGGTCCCTGGCCGAAATAAACAGAAATCAGAAAGGCTAAATAAAGAACGTTCATTTATAAGATCTAAACAGTGGACGTTCGTTGTTTACTAAAACCTAAAAAACAGATCTAGTCTAGGGTTTAAGAAAAACCGAACTTAAAAGAAAAACCGATCAGACCGGGGCGGTTTTATACCGGTTGGCAGCGGTTTTCGATGAAGAACCGGCGACGGCGGTTACTCCGGCGAAACAAGACGCGGCGGCGGCTCGGGTCCGACCGGGGCGGCACCTCCGGTGGCCCTCCAGCTCGGCAGAGTGAACGGGGGGATGCGGCGCGGGACGACAGTGAGGTGGGTGGTGGCTGCGGCGGTGGTGCAGCGCGGCGGCGGCGGCATTTGACATCGGCGACGGCGGCAACCGATGGCGGCGGCGGTGGATCTGGCGAGGGGCGGCGGCGACGGCGAAAACGGGACCCAGGGGCCCCGGGGCGGCATTTTAAAGAGGGCAGGAGAGGGCGGTGGCGTGGGGAAGGGGGCACGCAGGCCGGGGCGGACACGGCGGTGGCGACGAAGCCGTGGTGGCTCGGGACTTCGTCCCGAGCTCGGGGACAAGCGGCGCGGGCGACGTGGGCTGGCTGGGCCGTGGCCTGGCTGGCTAGCTGGGCAGGCCCAGTCGGCGGAAGTTTTTTTTTAAACAGACAAAAAAAATAAAAACAAAAGAAATAGAAATATTATATAGGCATATAATATGTCAAAATTTTCAGAAAAAGATTTCCTACAAGTTGAACATTTTTCTTGAGTCAAATACAATACACACAAATTCGAATAAAGCAAAGAGTGCTTCTGCTCTAGTAAAATCCAGTAAAAATCATTTTAAAAATACCAAAATTAATTCAAATTTATTTCTCTCCAATTTTCTAATGTAGGGAATCATGTTACCCTATTTTCCATATATTTAAATTTTTGGAGAAAATAATTTGAATAAAACTCAAATAACTCCAAATTGAAAATAAATTCAAAAGAACTTTGAGTTTAATTCTTTGAAACTCCCAACTCATATTTCATATGTTTTGAAGAAGTCATTTTATCTTCGCTCGTGAAAATCATTGAGTTGCATAAAGTTCCTGGGTTGGAAATATTTTCCAAATGAAATTAAATTATTTTCAACACCCCTTGTCATTTAAATAAATGGAAGAAGTCATGTCGTCTTCTCTCCAGGGTTTTGTGGTGAAAAGAATTTGAATTCATGAAGATCAAAATGCAAAATGAAAGTTTGGGAAAGTCCTTTTATTCCCTCTCAATTAACTTTCAAACAGTTTCGAATTTACTCACTTTCAGTCAATCAATCACACAACAATCAAACAAACAATCAAATCTATCTATTTAATAAAACATTCCAAAATTTAGAATTTTGGGATGTTACATCCAGTGGCTGACTAGATTAAGAAGAGGAACGGGCCGGGCTCTAACAGATGCCAGTTGTGCGGTGCTATGGAGAATACCGATCATATCTTTTTCCACTGCTCTTTGGCTAAATTCGCTTGGAGCTGCATTAGACTTTGGCTTCGTGTTAATTGGAACCCTTCCTATTTTGAGGATATTCGGCGGTGTATTAATTCTCTCGCAGGCCGGTCTAAGCGGGTGTTCATGGTGGGATGGGCTGCGATTTGTTGGTCGCTATGGACTACTCGAAACAAGTTTACTATTGAACATATTTTCCCGGCTAATCCTGTCAGCTGCTTATTTAAAGCCAATGTATTTTTGTAGCAGTGGAGATCATTGACTAAGGATGGGAACCTAGAGGCTTTTGATGATATGCTATCAAAAATGAAATCTACGGCTTCCTCGCTGCTGCGGCGCTCTAGGCGATCGGATTCTTAGTGGTTTGGCTGCTCGTTTGACAGGCCTGCGTGCCATGATAGGCTGGATGCCTTGTACCCGTTCTTCTTAGCCGATTCTGTTTGAACTTATGTGGTGTCTTGTGTTGGTTGTGACTCTGCCTGATGGCTTTATCTATAAAGTCGGGGCCTCGCCTAGTTTCTAAAGAAAAGCTTCGAATCCTTCTCCATCAAGGCGATCAGTCCTATCGCTGAAGATGGATTTGGAAACCAGTATGTTCAAGCAAAGATAGTGTAGCGGCGGTGGCATCCTCGTTGTTAGAATAAATCTGAGGCGCTCCGTTGATCTACTGAGGACCAAGCAATCACACGAGCCACAACACCGAGATTTGTTAACGAGGTTCACCGATATGGCTACATCCCCGGGGCCTGACTACGTGCGCTCCTCCCCATGACACCGCTACAATACTGCACCTTGGCCGCTCGGGCGCTGGCACACGCCGCCGGCTTCCCCGCATGCCTGTGTTATTATGTTGGCATAGGTTACATCGTGTGTCTACCCCGCTATATATAAGAGGCCTAGGATACAAGTGTCCTACTTGGACACGACTTCATATCCTGTCTACACACCATACGACTCCAAGTTCAACTGAACCTAACTTGTACAATAATATTCGACACAACTCTAACAAACTCCACGTTGGCGAATATTCTCCACCACCTTGAATTCGTCTGTGCGTCGAACCTTCATGTACATTGGACTTGATATACGCCATGAGCACCGCTGCTACTCCCAGACCCCATGTGACTCCACCTGCAACTGTAGTCCCTTCTCGTCTTCTTCACAGTCAACACTCAAGCAAAATTAAGTTCCTTAATACTCTACTTTGTGCTCCCAACTTCCGGAGAATCCGTTCAACAGCATCACACACCGACCACTGTCTGCGTGAAAAATGAGCAACTCACATATTGGATGCCACATATGAGAGTTACCCGAACTCAACATCATCGCTCTTTCTTGACCGTCTGTCTGAAACTTGAAGGAATTTCACCGTCGCCCTGTGTCACCCCGAGTAAAATTCACAGTTGTCTCACCCCTTTTTCGAATAGTCTCTGGCATGTCCCACAGCTATAGCACTCCGCGTCCTTTTGTCTTGTCATCCACACTTTGCCATGTGCATCAAGCACCACAGAATTTACGGCCATGTACTTTCTCTGTTTTGACAATTTTCGACTTTCTGCCACTTTCTCAGATTCTTCATGGTCAACTCCTGTCATCAACCGGCACCGATAGACCCTGTCACCAACTTGAATCCGGTACTCGTCAACACTGCTTCAGCACCCTTGCACAATTTTCCTGACCACATGTCTGACCACCAGTGCCTTAGACTGTCGCTGTGTCCTGTGCTTACCGCACGCCTCGCCGCTATCGCCGCGTCGAGCCTCTGCTGTCCTGGTCGAGTCTCTAGGGCCGCGCACCCACACCACTCAAACCCCTACTGCATAGAACCACCGATCATCACCGACCGATGCTGAGTATCACGTCTCCATTAGACCACTGGGCCCCAGTCTGATCCATGTGTCTCTCGCTATCCTGCTGAAATAGGCTTCGACTCTCCATGCATTTATGCCGTAGCCCCTCCATCAGCACAGAGTGAAGTCATCCATCAGACGCCAGCTCCACCTTCAACATGACTCCATGTAGATGCGCCATGCTACCCTGCGCCCTGTCGACTTCAAGCTCTCAAGTGTACACTGCCTTGAATCAACCCTGCATAATAGTCTCGTCGAAGCCGCACAAGCCCTCAGGCCTGCACCACGTGTTTGCACACCCCAGAAGTCGGCCACCATCAGCATCACGCTCCTATGTCGTCGTCGCTGAAATCACCACCGTCTTCTGCTTTGACCAACATCTATGTCAGTCCATCAGACAATTCAGTCCGACCCGGCCGGAATTATCCGACTGCAACCATGCTCCACCCCGCGTCGTGTCCAGCCCGCACATCATAGTGCACTACTTGACGCCCTATGTATGCATGATCCATGTCACGACGCACTCCAGACTCCTCCGAGCCTTATACGCATGCCGCCATCCTTGAAACTATGTCACAGATTCCTTGACAACTCCAAGATTACACATTGGTCTTGTAATGGTAAGAGTATCCAGTCAATGTGCAAATTTGACCACGCCCACGTCCGCTCCAGCTTGCTTCACACAGCCGCACCATGCATATACATAGCCTGCATAGTTTTCCGCATGGGAAATGTTTATAGCCGGTCGACCGGCCGAGCATTCGGCCGGTCCCCTCGCTCACGTCGCTAGGCAGCCCAGCCCACCAACCACAGAACTTATCTCTAACCCCACCACTTCCATCTTATCCCCTCGCTCTTTCTGGAGACCACACGAGGCATCCTCGTCCTGCTCGTCATTCAGTCCCCCAAGTTCTCAATCTCTCCTCCTTCCTATGTTCTCTCCAAAATCCACACCTAATCCCCATGAAATTGAGCTAGTTTTTGTTGCCTTCTCTGCTCCGTGCAACATTTTTCCTCCATAGATCCATGAGAGGGGTGAGGTCGTCCGTGATTTTATGCTTTTTTCTCTCATGCCATGTGCAGTCCGCCATGGATCCCATGAGGTTGGGCTCAAGCACAAGATTGATGTTTCTTTTCTTGCCGTTCATATTGGAGCAGCGTGCAAAGGGCAGGACGACCGTGACGCAAGCTCGTGCACCCGCTGCGTTACCAACTTACCATGGTGTGCGACGGCGGAGACCGGTGCCGGCTGGGGCAGCGATGCAGGAAACGACACACCTCGTTGCTGGAACCGGCCGACTGGGAAAGCTGCAACCGGCATCCGTTGATGTTGGAACCAGTAATCATTTTTGCTACCACAGGCGTTTGGTTTTCCTGGAATCACCGCCAAATTTGCAAGTTTGCTACTACTGACTTTCTGGTTTGCTGGAACAAGCTTGAATTTTTGCTACATCGGCGTTTTTTGACTTTTGTTGGGGGACAACTATCATTTTTTTTGTTTTGCAATTTTTGCTACCACCGTTTCCTTGGTTTGCTGGATCCGATGCAATTTTTTGCTACATTCGGGATGGATGGAGCTGCATGATAGGGAGTTGCATCTTAGTTTTTTGCTAGAACCGGGGACACGGATAGCTGCTACCGGCGATTTTTTTGCTTCAACGGAGATGAGACCCAGAGAGTTTTTTTGCTGGAACGAAATTTATTCATGAGGTGCTGCTACCAACATGGGAAATGTTTCTAAACGGCCCGCCGGCCGAAGCTTCGGCCGGCCGCGCGCGAGCCGCTGATCCAACTTTGATCATACACCTCACAGTGGGCCTCGTAGCTACCCAGGTGCCACGCGTTCCCACATGGCCCACCCACCCATCGCTTCCCCTCTTATCCTTTCTTGTGTCGTCCTCTACCTTTCTTTCTCCACTGAGCCCCTCCCACCATTCTCGTCCAGCCAAGCCAAGCACCCACTGCTTGATGCCTTGGCCCACTCCCCTCGATCTCGGCCATAGGGCTACCAACTCGACCTCCCAACCCCATGTTGGTAGCGGCCACGATGGGTTGCCCCCGTGCTCACCTGCCTGCTGCCCATCAACTGTCTGTTGCCGGTCAATTTTTTCCATGGCTGCGCCCATGGGGCTACGGCGGAGCTGCAACGGTAATGCAACGTGATCGACGCCAACCGCCACAGGGATGTTGCACCCGTGCCTGCGGAGTGCTGGAACCACGCGCCCGGCGAGTTGGGACTGTAGTCACTGTGTTGCTGTGCCGGATCCATCAGCGAGCTACAACTAGTGCCGGTAAAAGTTGGGACTACAGTGCGAGATAGCTGCAACCAGCAACTGCAGAAGCTGGGACAAGTGATTTTATTTGCTACATCCAATTTTGGAGTAGTTTGGGGGCGATGGGAGGGGACCCAAGTTTTTGTTGCATCCGACACCACAAAAGCTACATCTGGCAACACATTTTGCTACAACCCAACAACGTCCTTCCGTGGCATCGGCCTTTTTTGCCGGAACCGGCACCACGTTTGCTACAACCGCTGCTCACTTTTGCTGGAAGCAGGCAAACATGTGAAGATGCAACCACCGGCGAATGTGCTACAAAGCTTGACCCTCGCTGGCGACGCCGTAAAATGTTGCAACTGGCAAAACAAAAGCTGGAACCGGCGTTCATGTTTGCTGGAAACGGCAAACACGGCCGCAACGACTCCTGGTGGGCTCCCTGCGTAAGCACCAACAACGACCAAAGTTGGATTCCTGTTTTTTTGGTCTTGTTTGTTGCGTGGCGTTGGGGATCTCTTTTTCGCTGCAACTGACATTTGATTTTGCAGGAACCAGCACCTACAGTTGTGGATTATGTCAGAGGGCATGAAATGCTGCATGCTTGCATACCCGGCACCCACTGTCGCCGGAGACGACGCATAACCTTTCCGGCGTCAGCGGACGGCGGCCCCTTTTTTCCTGCAGCGAGCTGTGGCGAGGATGGCGTTGCGGGGTGGGGGGCAAATCCAGTGGGGAAGCAGACGAGGGAAGAAGACACAACCGGGAGGGGGGACCAAATCGAACGGCTGTTCGGGGCTAAATCGGGCGGTTGGGCGTTGACAGGCCGAAAGTTTCGGCCGGCGCGCCGGCGCCTATCATTGGCCTACCAACATGCACCCACCACACCCTTGCATTGCATGCCATCTTGTTTCCAAAACATCACAGAGCCATGTGCGTAAGTCTCTCTACACCTCATTCTTGGGACATGCTCCAATTCCTTTTTCCACAACAAATCTCACGTGCCTCAGTCCCAACCAGCAGTACAGATCATCCATGCATAAGCCCTTCCCACGAGTAATTTGCCGTCTGGCGCCAGGACCTACCAACCCCTTTGCCGTCGCACACGCCCGCACAGGCCTCGAGCCCTCGACTGATCCGCGCGCATCCAGAGCCCTGCCGTGCATGGGCCTCTAGCAGCCCACCAGCCCCGCTCCACGCGGAACCAATCCGAGTCGCCGCCGCTGCTATGTTGCCAGTGCCTACGACATCTGCTCCACCGAGCGTAGCTGGCTCATGGTGCCGCCGCCAGGTCTCTCCTGACCAGATCAACCCGATCTCTACCCCGATGTTGGCTGCACACGCAATACGACACCGTTGTGGTCGCACGCACCAGCCAGCGAATTGCTGCTGCAAACCGATCTGACCTGCCGTTGTCGCTGCTTTCCGAGAGCTTCCAATCACGCCGAATAGTTCCGATCCCATTGTTCTCATCGCTTTTGTCCTTTGATCATCCCGAGCTTTTGATGTTTTAGGGCATCTCCAGCCGCGCCCCCAACAGGCCCTTCCCAGGCAATTTTGCCGCGCCGGCGTTAAAAAAAGGCCCCAGTCGCGCCCCTAGAAGCCCGTTTTTCGCCGGCTCGGGCCAAAACTGGTGTCGGCGGACCCAGGCCGAACCCGGCGCCCTAGGAGGCGCTTGGGGAGCCGGCACAAGCGAAAAAGGCGCGTGGGCCCGCCCTGGAGGCGACCCGAGGGCCTTTTCCCGCCGTTTCTTGACGCTTTTCCCTCGCATCTCTCCCGCTCGCTCGCCTTCCTCCCGCCATTCTCTTCCTTTCTCCCGCCAAACCCCCTCCCGCTCGCCGTGAAGAAGCACGCCATGCCGCCGAAGAAGACCGAGGCGCGGTGGTCGTCGCTAATGAAGAACAACGCCATCAAGCTCGACCTGCTCCGGACGAACGTCGCCGCGAAGAAGAGGAACACCGACATGGCTTTTCTGATGAGCGGGGTGGACATGCTCCAGAGCAATGACGAGAAGCACAAGGCGTGGTACCTGGTGCAGCGCGGCCTCATCCTGAACGAGCTGCCGACGGCAACGCCGACGACGCCGACGACGCCCATGACCACACGGACGCCAAGCCCGAACGACGCCTCTACATCGCCGCCCAGCAGTGCCAAAGCCGCGCCGACGCAGCCCAGCACCGAAGCAGCTCCGACACCGACGAGCCCGCGCACGCCGACTCCGCCAACGCCTGGAGCCGACCCCGCCGAGTGAATCGTTGCGCACGCGAACTTGCGGCGGTGGCGCTCTGTTTTTTGTAACGCCAGACTACGTCCGATCGCCGGATTTGCGGCGTCTTTTGAGAGCGGGAACGACCAAGTTTAAATTTCCCGCATCCTGGGGCCGGCGCGTGGGGGCGTGACTGGGAGCTAGGTCGCCCCCAGGGGCCGAACTAGCGCCGGCACGCCCCCAGGCCGCTCTATTTAGGCGCCCTGGGGGGCCGAACGACTGGAGATGCCCTTACTCCCCCGATCGTTTAACGCAGCATGAAACAAACTGATCTCGTATTCTCGCGATCACCTCTAGATGAACTTCTGCAACCTCTTCGAACCTTGCTCATGATGCCACTTGTTAGAATAAATCTGAGGCGCTCTGTTGATCTACTGAGGACCAAGCAATCATACGAGGCACAACACCAAGATCTGTTAACGAGGTTCACCGATATGGCTACATCCCCGGGGCCTGACTACGGGCGCTCCTTCGCATGACACCGCTACAACCGCACCTTGGCCGCCCGGGTGCTGGCACACGCCGCCGACTCCCCTGTGTGTCTGTGCTATTATGTTGGCACAGGTTACATCGTGTGTCTACCTCGCTATATATGAGAGGCCTAGGATACAAGTGTCCTACTTGGACACGACTCCATATCCTGTCTACACACCATATGACTCCAAGTCCAACGGTAACCTAACTTGTACAATAATATTCGACACAACTCTAACACTCGTGATGGACTGGTGTCGTTGGACTCCGCCGTTGCGACGACGTTTGCTCGAACGCCAGCATGGAGCTTGGAAGCTAGTCAAGAAGCGGATGCAGATTATGGTTTGTATCAGCGGCAATTGAAAGATGGTGGATCGTGTGTTGGGTTCATGGTTCATGACTGACAGGTATGTTTTCCTCCTCCGACATTTTAGTCGTGCGGGGTTGTCAGATCTGGAGTTCGATGGCGTGTCTCAGGTGTCGTCCGATCCGATTCCTTCAACGGTAATGGCTTTTGCCTTTGGTGAGTCACCTTGAAGGTCCCCAATATCAGCGATAGAGTCGCTCGAGCTTGGGTGAGGAGGTGCTCCGTCATTATTGTTCCCCTTTAATGGCCGCGATGGCGATGCCGAAGGTATGTGACAGACAATGGTGTCAAGCTCAAGGGATTCTTCAGTCTTGATTGTATTTCACTTTCTTGGATGGTGTTTCTTTGTGCAAAGATTAGCGTCTGATGTCTTTTCAATTTTACCATGTCGGTGTTTACGTGACTTGTACTATGATCCTTATGATATATAAATGAGATACGTATAACCATGAAAAGAAAAACCACAAGAGAATGTCTAGAATGGAGGAATATGTGGTATAAAACAGTTCGAGGCCTCAAGAGAAATTCCTTTCAAATCAAAATCTAGAAAAATTATACGGTCAAAAACCAACTTTGACAATAGAGTGTACCCGGACCAAAAAATAGAAGCATAGCTTTTTTTATGAGAAAAAAATAGAAACATAGCTCAAAAAACAAAAATGGTGTGTATATATATATATATATATATATATATATATATATATATATATATATATATATATATACCAATATAAAAAGACCCAAAGGGGCAGATTCAATTAATCTCGGCCATCAAATCATGTCAATCCAATGACCTAGACTGCTTCATTGTCGAGCGCACAACACATTTAGCGTGCAGTTAATTTCATGTCAAATATAGTGTTAATCACATAATAACACGTAAATAATATCCTACTTAATATTCGCATGCATTTAATATACATACAAATTAACGTGCATTGACTAGTTTTTATCAATAGCAACAACGGGCCAGATTTAATTAAAGCCCACTTACACTATGTACTAGTGAGTGCCAATTTTATCATTTTTCCCGAGTTATTATGCTGTCACTTTTGATTGTCAATTTTGTGACATGTTAATTTTTGTATTATCTATGTTATTTCATTTTTATTTGAAAACTTCAAAAGCATTTAAGTGTGTTGGTTGCAGGGGGTGCATCACAAGTTCCAATGCATCAGATATTTTCCCTTCGTCTCGTGCCCTGTTTGCTTCTCACCGGCGCCCCTTGCCCTTGCTCGTGAGTTAGAAACAAGAAATGAACGAAGGTGTAGCCGCACTCTTCCAAGCTTGTCGTGCTTAACCGGCTCGCCCCCTGGCCCCATCCGCCCACGTGAAACAGGCCCCCACGGAATGCAACGTTGATCTGGCATCTAAGAGCATTGGGCTTTAAACCGGACTCAAATGCCCGGTCGATCTGCTCTGTCACTGACTGATCAGGAAAATCTAACCTAGACAGACGTCTCGAACGGGCCTCAAACATCCGGACTGACCGGGACCCCTCATGTCCAGCCCCAATATGGAGCGTAGGGCACTTCCGCCATGTAGGACCGACGATGGGGTCTCATGCGGAAACGCCCGGAAACCCGGCGGTCCGACAGACGCCTTCCCTGTTGCCGCGGTGTGAACGTCGCGTGGCACCGCTCTCGCTCGCTGCCCGAGGCCAAATCCGGCTATTCAAGCCAGCTGACGACCCTCAACTCTAGCCCATCCACCTCCTCTCTCTCCCTGTGCTGCCACCCGAGCCCGTCCGCCTCCTCTCCCCGCTCTCCCATACTCGCCGGCATCGTCATGGTCCGGCGCAAGATCACGTCATACGCTATGCTAACGCCGGAGCGCCGGAGGAAAATGGCGAAGGAGATCCAGGCTAGGCGCGTCGTCCACATCGCTGCCGCTGCCGGTCTATCTCCGGACTCGCCGGAGTCGGAGGAGGAGGAAGGAGAGCAGCTACTGGAGCCGATGGAGGTGGCGGATCCGGGCAGCAGCGAATCTAGAACGTAATTGTAGGGCAGGCTCAAACAAACGAGAGGCACTAAGATGGGCCAAAAAACAGCAGATTTGCTCGGCTGGGCCCTATATCATAAGCAGTAAAGGCCTAATTGATCTGGTTGGAGGGCAGGCTCAAGCCTGTTAAAGCCTGTACAGTAGATTCGCCCGTGGATCCGGGGGAGGAGGCGGAGGAGTCTGCTCCAGGGGTTCAACATGGACAAGGCGGAGGCAGAGTTTGCCGTCACCCAAGCCGTGGAGATGGCGAAGCAACAAGCCATCCTGGAGTCTATCCAGGATGAGGCATATGTGGAGGCCAGCTGGCAGTTCCTCCGACGAGAGCAGGCAGCGTCCGACGCGCTCTTCGCCGAACTCGACGCGGAGATAGAGGAGGAGGAGGCAGGAGCGGTGCAGCCGGAGGCACCGGAGCTGCAGCTGCCGTCCATGTATCTGGAGCCAGGCATGAAGATCGTCGACATCTCCGCCAAGGAGTAGCTACGTAGTAAGTAGGTTTTTAAGTTTGCATGCTTTTGTATGAATTTGAGATTTTAGTATGAGATGTCCGGATGCAGTTGTGTTAATTTAAGAAGTGTCGGCCACTGCACCTCGACGTCGACGCGCCCGGACGTGTTTGGTGGGTCATATTTGTTATATGAAGTTGTAGATGCTCTAACTCAGTTGTGACGCCCGGATAATCAAGCTACAGTAACCTCTGCTAATGATGCCACGTCACCACTCTTACTGTGGTAAACCTCGCGATGATTCAATCCCGTTTGAATTCAAAATTCAAAATCAAGTCAAACGGTAAAGTTTTCAAACATTAAAATTAAAATGTTCTAGAGGTGGCAAATAATGCATAGGTAATTATGGTGGAGGATCACGTTTTTATAAAATAATTAAAAGCACTAAACTAAATAAAATAGTGGCTTAAACAAATAATTAAATGCATTTTACAAATATTAAAACATTAAACTAATTTATTAGGTATGAGAAATTAATGTGGCAATAGAGTATTTATAAATACTAATTTAGGGGCTACTGGTATAGTTTACAAAACTAAAATAAAAGAGGAACTAAAGTAAAACAGAAAACAGAAAAGGAAAAATTAAACAAAAGTAAAAGAAAGGGGAAACCCCCTCCCTCACTGGGCCTCGGCCCAGCTAGCCATCGGACCAACCAGGCCGGCCCAGCCGCCCCCTATAACCCCCCCTTGAGCCACCCCGAAACCCTAACCGCGCCCACTACTCCACCACTCGCCCCCCACTCCCCACGATCCCCTTTTCCCCATCCAGAACGGGATCGAGATCGGGCCAACGCCCGGTCGCCGCCCCCCCCCAACGCCGTCACTCCCCGGACGCCGCCGCCCTTCCTGTCGCCGGACCTCGCCGGCCCCTGCCCTTGTCCTCACGCCCCCGTTCCCTCTCACTCGATGGCGCTCCTCGTCGAGGCGACTGCGCCCTCGACGCCACGGGACCACGTCGCCGTCGCCCGGAATGCCGCCTCGACCACGCCTCCCCACCGGACTGCCTCCTCCACGCCGACGATGTCCCTGTCCTCCTCCAAGACACACGCTGCCCCGTCCCTGCTAACCCGCTGTGAGCCGCGCCCCTCCTCTCTTTCCCTCACCCCGTGCGATGCTGTTGCGGCACCGCAATCGACCCGCCCGCGCCGCGCGCCCTCATTTCCCCCGTACGCCCCGCGCCCAAGCTCCGGACGGGCTCGCGTCCGCCGCTTCTGCCGCGCCCGTCGCCGTGAGCCCCGCCTCTGCCGCGGGCCACGCCCCGTCCTTCCCGCCTTCACACGCCGGCGGCTACCCTCGCCCGGCTCCGGCCACGACCCGCTCTCCCCCTCCACTCGCCTGGCCGCCCCTTGCTCCGGCCGGCTGCGCCCCTGGCCACGGCCACTGTCTGCGCCCCGGAGCACCCACGACCTTGCCGTTCCCCGTTGGACGGACGCCCCTGCGGCCTTCCTCGCGCGCCCTGCCGGGCCCCTCGTCGTGCGGCCGCCTCCCCGCCGTGCCGGCTTCCGTCGCCGGAAACGGCCGGCCGACGAGCCCCGCCGTGGCCACGGCCTCGCCCCCTAGCGTCCTCTCACTCGTGCCCGTTCGGGCGAGCGCCCCGCTCCTGCAGCCCCGATAGCCCGCTCCAGTGGCCAGATGGGCCACTGCCAGCGGGGCCCAGCCCCGGGAACACTCTATTAAAAAAAGGAAGAAAAGAATTTTAAAATAATAATAATAATAATGTTAATTAATTAATTAACTTAATTGATCCTAATTAGGTTAACCTAATCACTTAGGTTAGTTAATTAATCTGTTAGGTTAGTTAACAGTCAATGACAGCTGGGACCCACACGTCAGGTTGACTAGGTCAATGGTCAATGTTGACTGCTGACATCACTCTGATGTCATGCTGACGTCATCATTTACTATTCTGGATACTGTTGGATTTAAATAATTAATTAAATTCCAGAAATTAATAAAATCTTTAGAAAATCATATCTTTTAATTCGTAACTCGGATTAAAACACTTTCTACATGAAAGTTGCTCAGAACGACGAGACGAACCCGGAAACGCAGCCCGTTCGTTCGCCACGCATCCCAAACCTATCGAACTCGCAACTTTCCCCCTCCGGCTCCTCTGCCCGAAAACACGAAACACCGGGGATGTTTCCCCCCTTCACCGGCATCACCTCATACCGCGTTAGGGCACGACTAGCTTCACGCTTTGCATCGTCATGCATCTGTTTGCTTAAATATTCATTGTTTCTTCCCCTCTTCTTCCGCTAGACACCGAGACCGACGCTGTTGCTGCCCAGTTCGACTACGGTGTTGACGACCCCTCTCTCTTGCCAGAGCAACCAGGCAAGCCCCCCCTTTGATCACCAGATATCGCCTACTCTTCTCTATACTGCTTGCATTAGAGTAGTGTAGCATGTTACTACTTTCAGTTAATCCTATACTGCGGCATAGGATGTCCTTGCTACTATTGTTGTTACCTTTACCTGCTATCCTACTGCTTAGTATAGGATGCTAGTGTTCCATCAGTGGCCCTACACTCTTGTCCGTCTGCCATGCTATACTACTGGGCTGTGATCACTTCGGGAGGTGATCACGGGCATATACTACATATACTTTACACTATTACATTACCTGTGATACTGTTCGGAGATGGGGGCTGAAAGGACATGTGGCTCCATCCCGGTAGAGGTGGGCCTGGGTTCCCGATGGCCCCCGACTGTTACTTTGTGGCGGAGCGACAGGGCAGGTTGAGACCGCCTAGGAGAGAGGTGGACCTGGCCCTGGTCGGCGTTCGCGGATACCTAACACGCTTAACGAGATCTTGGTATTTGATCTGAGTCTGGCCATTTGGTCTATACGCACTAACCATCTACGCGGGAGTAGTTATGGGTATCCCGGTGTCGTGGTATCAGCCGAAGCCTTCGTGACGCCAGCGACTGAGCGGCGCGCGCCGGATTGGAACGTAAGCCTGCTCTTGTATTAAGGGGGCTAGTTCTGCTTTCGGCCGCCCTCGCAACGTGCAGGTGTGCTAAGGGCGATGGGCCCAGAGCCCTGTGCGCTTAGGTTTAGACCGGCGTGCTGGCCTCTTTGTTGTGCCTAGGTGGGGTTGCGACGTGTTGATCTTCCGCGGCCGGGCATGACCCAGGAAACTGTGTCCGGCCAAATGGGATCAAGCATGTTGGGTTATGTGGTGCACCCCTGCAGGGAAGTTAATCTATTCGAATAGCCGTGATCTTCGATAACAGGACGACTTGGAGTTGTACCTTGACCTTATGACAACTAGAACCGGATACTTAATAAAACACACCCAGACAAGTTCCACAGACAACCCGGTGATCGCTTTTCCACAGGGCGACGAGGGGAGGATCGCCGGGTAGGATTATGCTATGCTATGCTACTTGGAGATGCTACTTGGAGGACTTCAGTCTACTCTCTTCTACATGCTGCAAGACAGAGGCTGCCAGAAGCGTAGTCTTCGGCACAATTAGCTATCCCCCTCTTATTCTGGCATTCTGCAGTTCAGTCCACCGATATGGCCCTTTACACATATACCCATGCATATGTAGTGTAGCTCCTTGCTTGCGAGTACTTTGGATGAGTACTCACGGTTGCTTTTTTCCCTCTTTCCCCCTTTCCCTTCTACCTGGTTGTTGCAACCAGATGCTGGAGCCCAGGAGCCAGACGCCACCCTCGACGACGACTCCTACTACACTGGAGGTGCCTACTACTACGTGCAGGCCGATGACGACGACCAGGAGTAGTTTAGGAGGATCCCAGGCAGGAGGCCTGCGCCTCTTTCGATCTGTATCCCAGTTTGTGCTAGCCTTCTTAAGGCAAACTTGTTTAACTTATGTTTGTACTCAAATATTGTTGCTTCCGCTGACTCGTCTATGATCGAGCACTTGTATTCGAGCCCTCGAGGCCCCTGGCTTGTATTATGATGCTTGTATGACTTATTTATGTTTTAGAGTTGTGTTGTGATATCTTCCCGTGAGTCCCTGATCTTGATCGTACACATTTGCGTGCATGATTAGTGTACGGTTGAATCGGGGTGTCACAAGTTGGTATCAGAGTCGACTGCCTGTAGGAATCCCCCTTTCCAACTCCTTGGCCGAAGTTGAGTCTAGTCATTGCAAAACTTTTACTAACTTGGCTGTGTGCCTTATGGGCCCACGTCGCCATTGGGTGGTATTAGGATCTTTTATTCCTCGACCTATACTCTGGGACTCTGATCTCTCTTCTATTTGGGTTAAATGATTTTTGCTAAATCTAACATTAGGATCTCGTTATCACTTTCACCTGGAGAGCCCCTTATTAATGATAATCGTCTGCGGCACGTGAATACCCTGAAGATACTCTCCGCTGTTAACCCGAGAACTTATGTTCATCGCATTTGCAATTCCCCTTCCACCGTCAACCCTTATGGATAACTACTTGCAGTTGTTATTCTTACATTCATCCCTAGTTGGTCTTGTTATTACCAGATACCTCGAAACACTCATCGTTGTTTCGATAATCCTTTGAGCTTATCGCCTTGCTGTTCTTTGTCACCTGAATACCCCTATGGATAATTCTCGCACTTATCGAGTATCCGCTCATCCCCTAGTTGTTCATGTGTTTCACAATGGTCTTCGAAATACTATTCGATCCTCCAAAAATCCTTAGTAGCTTATTGCTCTGTCATACTTGTCTACTTGCATGATGGATGCTTTCCATATGTCTGTCAATATTCGTTAGTATCCTTAGGCATCATCATTTTGATCCTTTTGATTCAACATGAGTGCGAATGCACGCAATCATTAGTTGATCCTTTTAAATTATCTTTCCGGCTCAGACATCATTTTAAACATGAGCTGGTTCTCATCCAATCCAAATGCCGTCGATAGTACCCCTAAGGCTATTCAACTTATCCACCCCTAATCAGAACATTGCTTCTGTTCCCTTAATTTGGAAATCATAATTCCTTTGCATTTGAGCTCTGGATTAGTCAGTTGTTTCTATAATCCAATGCCCTTGCATTGTTACTTCCTCTGATTGTGTGCTGATGCTCACATCAGCTCTGTTATGGACCGACAGATCCTTTAATGGATTTTATCCGACATTGTCCTTCATATTCAATAACCTTGTGAGCCTTCCCTTGGATATATAATGCCTTTGGTAAATTGTATCATCTGCTTTTGAACAATGCTCTACTTTCGAGCTTGTATTATTTACTCCGAAGTTTGTGGTATATGTTCCTAAGATGCCCTGATGGGTTGAACCTATGCCTTCCCTAATCTGTGTGAACCCGAAAGATTTCACGGGTCAAACTTATCTGGTATTGCACCAGGTAAAACTTTCAACAACTAATGTCGTTCTCGAAATACGAGAGGTGAATGAAGGTTATGCATTAAAGAAGTGGGAGTCGACCTTGAACTTTGTGTTCATGCCCATGGACACGATGTAGATCCTATCATGGAAGCTTCTTGTAACTATTTCCTTGATATAATATCCTTTGGTATCGGTGAATTGATCCTTTGCAATCGTGGTTCCGACCATGTCCTCCTTTAAATACCATTTCCTGTGCAAGTTTAAGCACTTGTCTTCTATAGAGCAATACCCCAGTCCAACCTCTACTTGGATCTGTCGTCGAGTATTACCCCCTGGTATCTCGAGATTATCATGGAACTGCATGACTTCTTATGAGTTATTCATCAAGTGCTACCTTCCCACTGATTCCAATTTTTCACGGGCTCTGAGTTATTAAACACTCAAAGACACCGATGACTGAACCAAGTCCGCACTACGGTTCAACATCTCTTCAGTAAGCTTCTATAAGTATGAGTTTGTACCCGATCACGCCATTCCTAGCCTGTTTGGCTATATCATTGTCGTGATGATTCTAACTGTGCTACCTGGTCCTTCTCGGAGCACAAATTTCGACGGTGAGCTAATCTTACAATCGATCTTCCTCGTCATACCGTTCGCCTTGAACAACAATCCTGATTTCAAGTTTGTGTCCTACCCATGGTTCCAATAACCTTCCGCTACCTCATTCCTTTGACTTAATGTCGTCGCTGATTGATTACGTCTTCATGGAATCTCTCGACAAATGTGTCGTGATCATCATGACCGTTCTGAGCTCTTCTAGGATATTATCTGAACTCATGATGACAAATACCTTCCTTTCCCCTCGTTGATTTGTGTTATCCTTGCCAACATTATTGCCTTCCCTCCGAGGCAAACTTGTTCGTGTTTTGTGTTATACCTTGAGTTCCTTGCTACCCAGCATTGTTCTTCTTTACCTTGTAATATTACCACCTTTTATGTCAAGAATGTCGTGGGAATTTCACCACCTCTTGAGAATTCTTGGTATGGTGATACTTCTCACCGTCGCCATTCTTCTTGGGTCCTCGTGTTGATTCCAACCAGGGTACCAGCAAGTGAGCGGTGTTGTTTGGATTCCGCCCTTCTAGCATCCATATTGCTTTGAAGTTAATGGTCGACCATTCATTCTTAGATATTGATTATTGAATCACCATTCCAATGTTGGCCGTGCAACCCAGCCCATATTTCGGGTGCACCTTTCAACCAATGTTTAATTGTGTATGTTTTCCTCGAGCATACATCATTATACCATTTGATCTGACAAATGCTATCTCCTTGTTCACATAATTGTGGAAATCCACCTTTTTGGAAATCTCAAGGATTGTTACTGACTCCATCAGCTACCCCGTCATCCTCTCTTTGGTTTAAATGATGAACTCTTGAGTTGGAACTTGCTTCCATAGTACATTCCCCAATAATCTTACGATGTCGTCTCGTCAATTTGTCTTGCACCTTTTCTTCTCGGGCATCCTGAGTCTGAGGTATCCTGACACCAATCAGATCTGAATCTCGGTCAGATATGGTGGCCGGGACATATTTCCTAGAGTTATAACATTAGCATTTGACCCGATAAGGTGATGTCATGCCTAGCACACCTGACCGGAGGACCTATTGTTATAATTTTCCTTTTAGCAATGCTATCCATTCTTCCATGAGGAAATTGTAAGACTTATTCTACAAGCTGTTCCTGATGGATCCTTCGAGTATCCAAAGTCTGATCTTTACCCAGTGACCACGTCAAATGCTATCTCCAAGCATGTCTGTGATACTCTGATTTTCAACAAGAACATTTAAAGCCCAATGCTAAATGCTTCTTGATCAATTATCCAAACACCGTTGTATGGGTAATGTCATGAAAATTTCTCTTCCCTTTCCTGAAGGGGTTTTCTACGTTATATCCCGTCATGAATATCATGCTTTGCTTGCCCTTGGGAAGGATATACCCCCTGATATATGTTTTTAACACATTTTTCTTTCCATTGTTTTGATTAAATCTGATAACCACTTTTCCTTTCCATTGGTTTGTTTAAACCTTCTTGTGATCTATATGATATAAGCAGTAATATTTCCCTGCTTATGTAAACACCTCACATACAATTCTGTCAGCAAGACCCTGTTACTATTGTTGATGACATTTCGGTAACCACCGATGGACGAGAACTTTGCCTACTGGTCCGCCTCGTTCAACGAGCAGGAAAATGGTTCTCTTCGTCCCTCGCCCTTGGTATGGATGTTGTTGCCAACATAACCAACAAACTATCCTCTGACATGCCTTGCTCACATGATCGTGCAAGATGTCATCGCCCTTCCTACTTTTAACCCACATGGTGGGCCCATAACCCATAGTTCCACAGGATCGAAACCTGACTCTCCTATGCAACCTATTGTCAAAGTTATTCCCCACGTTTGACTTCGTATGTAATTCACGGGCCACCTGCCTAATGATCTATTATGGTATCAGACGCAATACTTATTCCCATTGCTCTGAACCCCTTTCACACTTCGATTTAGGCAACGAACGTTTGCCTATGAGTTTGAAACTTCTATTTTGCACCTTCTTATTTTACTCTCGATAATTGCTTAAGTTTCAATTCGAGGGTTACTATCCGCCACCCTCCCTGATGTTCTCTACCAAATACGTGACCTTGTAGAGGTCAGTTCTTCTGGAGATACCCCTTATCATTTTTCGTAAGTACGATGGAGTTCCCGAAGAAAGGATGCCGACTTCATCATGATGACCTGAAGCAGAGAGATGAAGACATCAACGTAATGGATCGGCCTCTCCAAGAAGAGCAACCTAGACCGAGAAGACTCGTTAGAATATCGTAACCAGACCTCTCCCCCTTGCTCTACCTCTTAAATCTCGGGACGAGATTTCTTGTAGTGGAGGAGAATTGTGACGCCCGGATAATCAAGCTACAGTAACCTCTGCTAATGATGCCACGTCACCACTCTTACTGTGGTAAACCTCGCGATGATTCAATGCCGTTTGAATTCAAAATTCAAAATCAAGTCAAACGGTAAAGTTTTCAAACATTAAAATTAAAATGTTCTAGAGGTGGCAAATAATGCATAGGTAATTATGGTGGAGGATCACATTTTTATAAAAATAATTAAAAGCACTAAACTAAATAAAACAGTGGCTTAAACAAATAATTAAATGCATTTTACAAATATTAAAACATTAAACTAATTTATTAGGTATGAGAAATTAATGTGGTAATAGAGTATTTATAAATACTAATTTAGGGGCTAGTGGTATAGTTTATAAAACTAAAATAAAAGAGGAACTAAAGTAAAACAGAAAACAGAAAAGGAAAAATTAAACAAAAGTAAAAGAAAGGGGAAACCCCCTCCCTCACTGGGCCTCGGCCCAGCTAGCCATCGGACCAACCAGGCCGGCCCAGCCGCCCCCTATAACCCCCCCTTGAGCCACCCCGAAACCCTAACCGCGCCCACTACTCCACTACTCGCCCCCCCACTCCCCACGATCCCCTTTTCCCCATCCAGAACGGGATCGAGATCGGGCCAACGCCCGGTCGCCGCCGCCCCCCAACGCCGTCACTCCCCGGACGCCGCCGCCCTTCCCGTCGCCGGACCTCGCCGGCCCCTGCCCTTGTCCTCGCGCCCCCGTTCCCTCTCACTCGATGGCGCTCCTCATCGAGGCGACTGCGCCCTCGACGCCACGGGACCACGTCGCCGTCGCCCGGAACGCCGCCTCGACCACGCCTCCCCACCGGACTGCCTCCTCCACGCCGACGACGTCCCCATCCTCCTCCACGACACACGCTGCCCCGTCCCTACTAACCCGCTGTGAGCCGCGCCCCTCCTCTCTTTCCCTCGCCCCGCGAGATGTTGTTGCGGCACCGCGGTCGACCCACCTGCGCCGCGCGCCCTCCTTTCCCCCGTACGCCCCGCGCCCGAGCTCCGGACGGGCTCGCGTCCGCCGTGTCTGCAGCGCCCGCCGCCGTGAGCCCCGCCTCTGCCGCGGGCCACGCGCCGTCCTTCTCGCCTTCACACGCCGGCGGCTACCCTCGCCCGGCTCCAGCCGCGACCCGCTCTCCTCCTCCACTCGCTGGCCGGCCTCCTTGCCGCGGCCGGCGCCCGCCGCCTGGCCGCCCCTTGCTCCGCCACGGCCACTGTCTGCGCCCCGGAGCACCCACGACCTTGCCGTGCCCCGTTGGACGGACGCCCCTGCTGCCTTCCTCGCGCGCCCTGCCGGGCCCCTCGCCGTGCGGCCGCCTCCCTGCCGCGCCGGCTTCCGTCGCCGAAAACGGCCGGCCAACGAGCCCCGACGTGGCCACGGCCTCGCCCCCTAGCGTCCTCTCGCTCGTGCCCGTTTGGGCGAGCGCCCCGCTCCTGCAGCCCCGATAGCCCGCTCTAGTGGCCAGATGGGCCACTACCAGTGGGGCCCAGCCCCTGGAACATTCTATTAAAAAAAGGAAGAAAAGAATTTTAAAATAATAATAATAATGTTAATTAATTAGTTAATTAACTTAATTAATCCTAATTAGGTTAACCTAATCACTTAGGTTAGTTAATTAATCTGTTAGGTTAGTTAACAGTCAGTGACAGCTAGGACCCACACGTCAGGTTGACCAGGTCAATGGTCAATGTTGACTACTGACATCACTCTGATGTCATGCTGACGTCATCATTTACTATTCTGGATAATGTTGGATTTAAATAATTAATTAAATTTCAGAAATTAATAAAATCTTTAGAAAATCATATCTTTTAATCCGTAACTTCGATTAAAATACTTTCTACATGAAAGTTGCTCAGAACGATGAGACGAACCCGGAAACGCAGCCCGTTCGTTCGCCACGCATTCCTAACCTATCGAACTCGCAACTTTCCCCCTCCGGCTCCTCTGCCCGAAAACACGAAACACCGGGGATACTTTCCCGGATGTTTCCCCCCTTCACCGGCATCACCTCATACCGCGTTAGGGCACGACTAGCTTCACACTTTGCATCGTCATGCATCTGTTTGCTTAAATATTCATTGTTTCTTCCCCTCTTCTTCCGCTAGACACGCTGCTGCTGCCCAGTTCGACTACGGTGTTGACGACCCCTCTCTCTTGCTAGAGCAACCAGGCAAGCCCCCCCCTTTGATCACCAGATATCGCCTACTCTTCTCTATACTGCTTGCATTAGAGTAGTGTAGCATGTTACTGCTTTCAGTTAATCCTATACTGCTGCATAGCCTGTCCTTGCTACTACTGTTGTTACCTTTACCTGTTATCCTACTGCTTAGTATAGGATGCTAGTGTTCCATCAGTGGCCCTACACTCTTGTCCGTCTGCCATGCTATACTACTGGGCTGTGATCACTTCGGGAGGTGATCACGGGCATATACTACATATACTTTACACTATTACATTACCTGTGATACTGTTCGGAGATGGGGGCTGAAAGGACAGGTGGCTCCATCCCGGTAGAGGTGGGCCTGGGTTCCCGACGGCCCCCGACTGTTACTTTGTGGCGGAGCGACAGGGCAGGTTGAGACCGCCTAGGAGAGAGGTGGGCCTGGCCCTGGTCGGCGTTCGCGGATACTTAACACGCTTAACGAGATCTTGGTATTTGATCTGAGTCTGGCCATTTGGTCTATACGCACTAACCATCTACGCGGGAGTAGTTATGGGTATCCCGGCGTCGTGGTATCAGCCGAAGCCTTCGTGACGCCAGCGACTGAGCGGCGCTCGCCGGATTGGAACGTAAGCCTGCTCTTGTATTAAGGGGGCTAGTTCTGCTTTCGGCCGCCCTCGCAACGTGCAGGTGTGCTAAGGGCGATGGGCCCAGACCCCTGTGCGCTTAGGTTTAGACCGGCGTGCTGGCCTCTCTGTTGTGCCTAGGTGGGGCTGCGACATGTTGATCTTCCGTGGCCGGGCATGACCCAGGAAAGTGTGTCCGACCAAATGGGATCAAGCGTGTTGGGTTATGTGGTGCACCCCTGCAGGGAAGTTAATCTATTCGAATAGCCGTGATCTTCGGTAACAGGACGACTTAGAGTTGTACCTTGATCTTATGACAACTAGAACCGGATACTTAATAAAACACACCCTTCCAAGTTCCACAGACACCCCGGTGATCGCTTTTCCACAGGGCGACGAGGGGAGGATCGCCGGGTAGGATTATGCTATGCTATGCTACTTGGAGATGCTACTTGGAGGACTTCAGTCTACTCTCTTCTACATGCTGCAAGACGGAGGCTACCAGAAGCGTAGTCTTCGACAGGATTAGTTATCCCCCTCTTATTCTGGCATTCTGCAGTTCAGTCCACCGATATGGCCCTTTACACATATACCCATGCATATATAGTGTAGCTCCTTGCTTGCGAGTACTTTGGATGAGTACTCACGGTTGCTTTTCTCCCTCTTTCCCCCTTTCCCTTCTACCTGGTTGTTGCAACCAGATGCTGGAGCCCAGGAGCCAGACGCCACGTCGACGACGACTCCTACTACACTGGAGGTGCCTACTACTACGTGCAGGCCGATGACGACGACCAGGAGTAGTTTAGGAGGATCCCAGGCAGGAGGCATGCGCCTCTTTCGATCTGTATCCCAGTTTGTGCTAGCCTTCTTAAGGCAAACTTGTTTAACTTATGTCTGTATTCAGATATTGTTGCTTCCGCTGACTCGTCTATGATTGAGCACTTGTATTCGAGCCCTCGAGGCCCCTGACTTGTATTATGATGCTTGTATGACTTATTTATGTTTTAGAGTTGTGTTGTGATATCTTCCCGTGAGTCCCTGATCTTGATCGTACACATTTGCGTGCATGATTAGTGTAGGATTGAATCGGGGGCGTCACATCAGTGCACCACACCGAACCGATGGCAGCAAAATGCTAAAGGGATAAAAATTAAACGAACTTGCTTAAATGAGACGTTTCAAAGGAAATTCTTTTAAATGAGTTATGAAAATCACAAATTACAGCTTCAATGGATAAAAATGGATCCCACTTTTAACAATAAGTAATATTTATGGTAAATGTGCTAGAGACTTGCGTAGTTTCGCATTGCCCTAGATTAGGATGATATATTCGGCCAGATTTTTCTAGTTATTTGTTCGGCATAACAAAAAATGTTTGCTTTTGTGGTTATTTTTCACAACAAATTGCAATGATGAGAATAACATGTAAGAGCATCCGCAACAGTATGTATATTGTTGGTATAAGTGTCCACGTTAGCAGCCAGCAGCACATCATACAGGCGCGTTTGTTAGGCTGGTCACAATGGGCAAGAACATAAGGTAGTAACTTACACACTTCCTAGACTATGTTACTACCTCCATAGTGGGTAGGAACATCTATGTAGTGTCATGCAACGATGTATTTAAGTTATAGACTCATTGTTTCTTGAAGTGTATAATGTTCCCGTAACTTAGCTAGTTACCACAAGCACCTCTCTCTTCATTAAATATGTGCCACATAAACAAAGTTGTATTGAAGTGTGTGATGTTACTTCTAAATTCCTCCCCATTGTGATCAGCCTTAATTAACCAGCACCTCTCTCTCTATTAAATATGTGCCACATAAACAAAGTTGTATTGAAGTGTGTGATGTTACTTCTAAGTTTCTCCCCATTGTGACCAGCCTTAATTAACCAGACAGTACCGCTGAATGAAGAGGCTTGCCTCCGAACATTCACGGCTAGGCGCGGCGACGAACAAAAGAACCCAATTCGCCATAAAACGTGCTCCAACAGTACGAGGAACAAAAATTACACGTCACTTAAAAAATATATAAACATCGAGTAGTAATGGCTTTGACGGTCAGACGCTGATGCTTCCAAGTTTTTTGGATCAATCACAGTGAAACACGGTGACGTCAAATCTTCTATACCACGCACGGGGCTGCCCGCCGCCCGGTAACACAAAATGCATCAGTTCGTCAAATTCTACTCAAACGTTCATGTTTGCTGCAAAATATGCAGAGACCAATATGGCAACAACGAAGACGGAGCTACTCCACCGGTTGTACTTCTACCACGCACGCGGCTGCCCGCTCCCGCCACGGCCGCCGCCTCTCGCCCACGTCCCCACGGGCCGCCACGCGGTCTGCTGCTGCTTCTGCGCCGCGCTGCCCCTTCCTGCCCAACCGCCTCCCGGTCGGAAGCTGTACGCGCCACCGTCGCCGACGCCGTCGAACCGGCCACCTTGGAAACCTCTCCCGTAGCTGCCGCTCGTCCGCTTCAGCGCCTCGGCGCCACCGGCAGCGTCCCCTCTCACCAGCCCGAAGCTGCTCCTCCCGATCTGATGGGCCTCGGTGGGGGCGGCGCCGACGCCTCCTCTACCCCGCCCCATCCACCCAGTTCCGGCGTTCTTCACCTCTTCCCTCGGCTGCATCGCCGGCGAGCTCCCCTTCCACAGGGTATCTGGCCTGCAGGTGACCGTCGGCGGCCTCGGCCCCGGGTACGTGTGCCACATGGGTCTCATCCGAATGTCACTTTCAGCAACAGTCTGCATAACATTCAGAGATCAGTGAGGCTAAATCAATCTATGAAAATCACGTGCCACTTCATACGAGCAACCTACCTTGTCTGGTACGATGACATTGTCGAGCAGTCTTGAGATTGGCTTCACTGCCTCAGGATTGAAGAACACTGCCGATCTGAACAATCACAAGATAGATTATAAATCAGCATGAGACGGCCTATAGCCACCCCCAATGCATGAATATAGTAGTCTCAGGAAGGAAAAAACTTGCATTGTCTGATCATGCGTGATGTCTGGAAGATCTCTTATCGGCGAGCGAAAAAGGCCGTTGCTTGGACCATCCTCATCTTGGGATAACCATCCTGTGATTTCACTATTATGATGGAAAAGTGAAGAAAAGTCCGTGATCAGTTCGGATTGCTCTGAAATTTGGAGCAGAACAGAAAATTCAGTATCTGCCTATCAGGTTTTCATATGTTCAGATTTCCAAGTACCTGGTGGATATCAGAATCTTCTTCTCGGATATTGGCGCAAATACTGCATTATTTGCCAGAGAGTTTGGGTTCCTCAGTAAGATCTTCTCTTGCCGGATAGTGTTCCTCCTCATTTCATGCAACTGATGTGCAAACAAGGTAAGAAACCATATTTGTGACTTCAGATTTATAGAATGCTACTAGTTTTTAGTTGAGAATACATACTGCAAGATCTTTCTCTACTGTTTTGGTTGCTGAAAGCAGCAGCTTCACATCTATAAATGGCAACTTTGCAACACCCTGAAATAGGAAACTAGCATCAGTCCTTTTTTGCTGTCGCACCAAATAGGTGCACTTGATCAGTTTGCGTCAAAATTATCAGTTGAACCAGTTCATCTTATTGCACATGAACAAAAGGCTTACTTGCCACAAGAAGCGTTTTCCATGAGTATCAATCGCCAGATCTGGTGACAAGTGAATTCCAGGCTACATCAGTAGACAAACAGTCTGATGATACTATTAAGTATTAACTACAGGATAACAAATATATACCTGACGGGTAGAACATTTGTATCGCGGACTCTTCACAGCCCATTAATTTGCTGTAGCATTTTGGAAGGGCACATGAGCTGCAAGAAAAAACTGATTAATTCTCAGGAAATGATATTAAATAATATTCATGAACAAACATGCCTTTCTGGTGGCAACACTGCCATTAGCTGATCAAATGGTCGTAGTGGTTTGTCCACGGTGAAAGATATCTTGAACTGTGACAGGCGTTTCAGATCCGATGCGAAAGGAGCATAATAGAATGGATAGTACCTGCAAAGAAACATTGTACTATCAAACACTTGTCTATCTATTGGAACTATCAGAACTTCACAAGTCACTAGTGTGAGAATATGATTAAATTGATTGGCTCTTGGGACCAATGTTGTCATAATAATTCAGAACAATAATATTACGGCATGTGAGGAAATACATAGACAAAAAGATATATATAATTTGTATATGCTTCGTCCTACCAACTCCATGACGGCACATCAGAAAAATAGTATCGGAGCACCCAACACAATCCTTCTGAATATTTCTGGACCTAAATCAGCACAAAAAAACATATTAAGCGATCTAAATGTTATAACACTGCCAAACCACAGAAGTATAAAGACTATTTGCAGGAAAAAGGAAAGTCAGAACCATTTCAGTCTGTAGCCTCCCAATTTCGTTAGAGGTTTCAGCACCGAACTTCTCCTTGTAGAACCGGGATTTCCATCCTGGCAATCCCAGTCTTATCTGTAGTATATATGTCAAAATAGGCACATAGAAAAAAATGTCTTTCCAATAGGCAACACCAAGTCACTAACCCTGTCATGTTTAAAGGATCCATTTTTGAAAAGATCTTGCTTACTACGCAGCTTATCCTTTAAATTTCTCTTCAGCTCTGAGGTATTTTCAGTAACCTGAAGATAGATACATAATCAGATTTGCAGAAAATATACATATAGGAAATCAATAAGGATCTCCAAGAATATCTCAATCCATAACAGAAATAAACAAAATGCCCATACATCAGGCTTGTCATCATTGCAAGCAGAGATACTCTCTCGTTCAAGGCCATCTGCACTTTCTTCCTGCACACAAGAGCCAATTACATCTCTGTGCATGTACATTTCATCGACTAACAAATCCTTACCACAATGCCATAGTTTCTTTCGTTCCATTCATCTTCGGCAGCTTGACACTGTATCTTGCAAAGTAACTTCTGCAATTAACCAACAGACACATGATCGAATGCTAAGTAGGAGTGGATGCATACTCTTGACAAGGATGAGAAGATACCTCTCGCAGTTCAAATCTTTTGAGAAATATTTTCTCTTCATGCAACGAGAGTTCATGGAGGAACTTCTCCAACCTTGAGATTTTCACATAGGCAGCATGCTTATCTTTTATCTGTTTCCAGGCGTAGCAACTAAACAACATTAGAATAACTCTATGGATAATTATCAATGGAAAATAAGAGGCTTAAATCCTACACGTACTTTGTCAGTATCAACAATATAACCCCCCATTTTGTTGTACGTGGTTTTGTACACGTCAATGAGAAGATCGACTGCATACTGTCAAATGGAACATACATTAGAGAAACTTATGTATTTTTCAGCTCATTTCACATATGACCAAGTGCTGCTAAAACCATATAGCTACACATACTTCATGTATCTCGAGTGAAGGAATGTGTGGAATGAAATCATTTCCCGTCAAGAAACAAATAAATATGAAGTCGTCGATCAGCCTATCAATGTCCTGCTTGCAACCCGGTATAGTCATTTCAAGCTCCACGTACTCTCTCAGAACCCATATGTTGAGGAACTGCAACAGTGTAAATGGCGTTATCCGCATAGTCAGAATGAGAACTTTCCAGTAATATCATTGTGGGGAACAAACCTGATACGGTTTCTTGGGCAACTTGCCCTTAGATCTTGCCTCTGTTATCCTGGGGAACCAGCCTCTGCACTTTACTTTTGGTAACTCTTGGGCTGTAAAACTTCTACCAGTCACTGGAACACAAATATCTGGCTGGTGATTTTGGCGTAGCACGTCCTGTTTAAGTTTACAAAAGAGTATTCTCAGCTCCAGTGCAACTGCAAAATGCTAGTTTTACTTTGACAGTGAAGATTAAATACTTCCTAGTAAATTCCATATGCTGCATAGGCTGTTGCATCATGTTCAACATTTCATTGGTACCTGGAGTTACTACTGATAAGGGATGAACAAGCTACCTCACGCAAAATCGAGAAATGGACTTCATGAGACGCCAAAGCGAGCATTATCAAATCCGCATCCTGCAATAACACTTCAGAGTTAACTAAAGTATGTGACTTCATACAACTGAGACAATCGAGTTCTTTATGCATTTATTAAATTTCGTACCAGCCCATAGAGACAATGGCGAGTGTTCGGATCATAGTTCTCCATGCTCCGTTGCCCACGGATGAATGACATGATCTTATGCTCCCCTTCTCCAGGAACATTTGCATCAGAGAGTATCACCTTCAGAAACAGGGATATTTTATAATACAGTATTAAACAGTTTACAATTCACATGATACATTTGCTGCAAGTTCATGACCGAAACAAAACCTTGACGTCTTTCCACCGGGGATCGCTGCTCAACCGTGCTCGGACGTAATACTCGAGTGCGGCTGACAGCTTCTCCATGAACTCGGTACCGGGAGTGATAATATTGGGGTCTGAAACCTCACGTGGTGTATCGTCCCGCGGCAGCACCTCCTTCCCCTGAGCCCTGAACCTCTCCCTCATGAGATTCTCCTCAAGCTCCTGGAAGAAAAACAAAGCAAGATTTACAAGGTTGCAGGAATGAAAATGCAGATATAGAAGAAAAGAAGAAGTTTCACGTACGGCCTCTTTGGCGGCCTTGGCGGATTTGAAGCGCCTGGCCCGCTGCTGGTTCATCTTGGCGCGAGGGGCGACGCCATCTGCATGCATGCACGCGGCCATGGAATCAGCATGCGCGCATAAGTGCTGAGGACGAAGCTGGATGCTGAGGAAGAAGAGGATGGAGCCGAGCGAACGAACCTACTGCCAGGTAGAGGAGCCTCCGGGGCCGGACGATGCGGAGCAGGAGGTCCATGTAGTCGAACATGGACTGAAACACCTCGTCGAACGTCGCCGGAGGAGGGCACGCCTGCATGCGCGCGCAAAAATCGCAGGTGTGAGACCAGACCAGATCGACCAAGGACTCGCGAGATCGTACATGGACCGAGATAGTGCATCAGCATATGTCATATGAGTTACCGTCTGGTCCTCCGGGTGGAAGCAGGGATGGATGATGCCGTTCATGTCCAGGTAGAGGTTGTCGAAGTAAACGGCGGCGCCGCCACCAGCAGGACAGTCTTCTTCCTCGACGGCGGGGGCGACGATGTTGGGGTACTTCTCCACGAGCCACCGGTAGAACGAAGGCACTCCCATGGCGGCCGGCTACCTAGCTCGCCAGCAAGCTGCCTGCAGCGACAGCTCAAGCTACGTACCCAGGCTCCGACCTTGGCAATGGATTGGAGGGTGGTCGATGGCAGAGGAAGATACGCTGGACTCCTAGTACTAGTACTGGTTGCGGCGTGGCGAGGGATACGGAGCGGCAAACGAGTTGATGGGAAGGGGATATGGAGGCAGACGACTGGGCCAGCCTAGGGGAGGGCGGCGACCGATGCGTCACGTCTTGCCGCCGACTCGCCACGACTCGTCGCACGGCGCGAGAAACGAGGAGCAGCTCGCTTGCTGCTGCTACTGCTCGGGCTTGGCACAGAGCTGGCCTGCATGGGGAAGCTAAGCTAAGCAAAGCAATGATGAGGGCTATAAAGATTTTCTCGGCGCCTTAAAAAGCTGTGATTTTTATTTTTGGCTTATAAGTAAAGACTATTTTTAAATCGTGAATCCTAAGCTTCTGGTTTTGAAATTGGCATCTTGAACCTTTAGGTTTCTTTCAGTTCAAAAGGGTATTACAAAGAAATTTTGAAGGATACTAATTCAGATACTACTTTCCTTTATATCCTCTTTGATTTACACAATTGTAAAAGCACGGAAATAGAAAAAACACAAAATTAAAATGTAAGTCTCATACAAATCATATAAGAGTTGAGTTTGTTTAATTGCATCACGTGACAAACAAATGATTTTTTCCCAGCAGATCTGATATGAGTGCATGCTATATTTCTATGAACGGTTCATTTGATCAAAGGAAGGTCTCTTTTGGTTTATAGGAATTCTATACAATGGGATTTTCAAAGATTTATTTGAAGTCCTTCGGTTTGTAGGAATGAAATCTTATTCCTAAAAAAAAGACTGGAGGGAGTAAGATAGCAATCAATCCTCCACGGCGATGAGGGCACTAGCAGCAGCGTCTCCCTGCTCGCCCCTCCTCGCCCGCTAGCCAAGACCGTTGTGCCGGCCCCTGTAGTTGATCCAGTGGCTGAGTTCTTCGAAGGCGACAAGAGTACCCGGCCTCCTCCACCCCCACACGCTGACGCCCAGGCCTCAGCGATCGACCAGATCATCGCCGCCAAGCTGGCTAAGCCACTAGCCTTCGACACTGAAGCGGAGGGGGACAGCGGCGGCTCCCTGGACATGGGGCCTGCTCTCTCCCTCGCACGCCACACCCCCCGGCGGTGGCCACCCATGCCGTGCAGTTAGGAGAAGTTACCCAGAAGGTCACAGAGCTGCAGCTTCGGGGCGATGCCATTGATGCAGAGCCGCCACTCTTCGCGCCTCTGCCACAAGCGGTGATCGGACGACCACCAGCCAGAGACAAGACGCCCCACAAGGCTAGGGTGGTGCCACAGCCGGCGCGGCAGAGCCTCAGGCAAGCCAGCAACCCCTTGTCGGTGCCAGTCTCCCAGAGGGCGACGCTGCGACTGGTGCACGGGCTTGGGATTCTTGGCCCAAAAGAAAAGATGACGGCCTGGGCGGCGGAAGCCCTCATTCGCCGTTTCGACGAGCCGCTGACGGACTCCGACATTGCAGCCATAGTGAAGCTCAACCGCCTCGACCCTACAGCGCTCAAGGCTATCACCGGTGTCAACAACAACGTAGATGAGGCCCCGGGGCCCTCTGTTACTCCATGTTAGTTGCATCCTGTAGCCCTCATCGTCGACGACGACCAGCAAGGTGCTGGAGTAGTGTAGGTTCCTTCATGTGTCAGGATTGTTGTAACCGTAGAGTGGGTAGATGGATGGTTGCCTGCCGGCGAGATTTTGGGCCTATTGGTGGCCGCCGGCAGCCCCAGGATAGTACGAAAGTGTACCTGTATTTCCTTTCTATGATTAACAGTCGTCGACAAAATGCCCGGTACCGCCTCCCTGTGCCTAGCAAGATGAGTGCAAATTGGTTTAGCCATGAATGACACCAATTACCCAGTCATGAGTTGGAATGTCCGAGGTTTAAACACACCGGCGCGCCGCGCAGTCATATGTGACACTGCCAATACGCACAAGCTTGCAATCCTCTGCCTCCAAGAGACTAAGATAGAACGCTGGTCGACTGCCCTAGCTAGAGAAATAGGAGGCGCAAGGCTTGGCGACTGCGTCGTCCTCCCAGCGACGGGGACGCGTGGAGGGATCGCAATCTTCTGGAACTTCGCTCTAGTTTCCATCCAATCTCAAGCTATAGGACAATTCTCAATAACAGCAAGAGTAACACTTGCAAACTCCTCAGCTTCCTACTGGCTAACCACGGTGTATGGGCGTGCTGACGAAGTACGGAAAGACGATTTCCTGCCAGAAATTGCAAGTGTAGCACCCCCGTCTGGTGAAGCATGGCTGATAAATGGCGACTTCAACATCATCTACGAGGCTAGGGATAAAAGAAACAGTAACATAAATCGCCGGATCATGGGCAAGTTCAGAGCGGCCATAGACGCAGCTGGATTGCGTGAAATCAAATGCAAAAATCGTCGTTTTACTTGGAGCAACGAACGACGAGCCCCGACACTAGTTAGCATAGATAAATTCTTCTGCACCATCACTTGGGAGGGCCTATTCCCGACCTATCTCCTCCATGCAGCCTCCACATCTTGTTCAGATCACTGCCCCTTACTCCTGGCAGCTGCTGCAGCCCCCCGACAGCCAGCTAGGTTCAGATTTGAAGCGTTCTGGCCCAAACACCACCATTTCCAGGAAATTGTAGAGGGCATGGAATCGCCCCACGCCGGCACGACGTGCCTTCGCCAGGCTAAACATCAAAATGGCCCGTGTGGCAAAAGACTTGAGGATCTGGAGCAATTCGCTCTTCAGCGACGCAAAGATGCAGCTGCACCTCGCCACCGAAATTGTCCTGCGCCTAGATGTAGCACAAGAGAAAAGGGCGCTTTCGGATGCGGAATTCCACCTTCGCAAATCACTAAAGCTGTGAATTCTAGGGCTGGCTGCAGTGGATAGGGCAAGAAAACGGCAAGCCTCCCGAGTTACCTGGCTGCGGGCTGGAGACGCCTCGACTGCCTTCTTTTAGGCAAAGATCAACTCTAGAAATAGGAAGAAGTTCATACACACTTTGCATGGGCCTGCAGGGGTGATCACTTCACAGGAAGACAAGGAGGCACTAATCCATGATCATTTCAACTCCTTGCTGGGGACGATGGTTCGACGCGACACCACCATCCACTGGAACTCCCTCGATCTACCTCACCTGCAAGGCGGAGGCCTAGATAGCCCCTTCACTGAAGATGAAGTATGGCTAGTGATCAAATCCTCTCCAGCTGAGCGATCACCGGGGCCGGATGGATTCTCTGGTACTTTCTTTAGGAGCTGCTGGGCTATCATCAAGGACGACGTCATGGCAGCTTTTAGCCAATTCTACAATCTAGCGGGTAGAAATTTTGCATCCATCAACACGGCCCTAGTGGCCCTGATCCCAAAGAAGGATGGGGCCTCCTCCATTGCGGACTTTCGGCCAATTAGTTTAATCCACTCCATCGCCAAACTCATTGCAAAGGTGCTCTCATTGCGGCTGGCCACGGTTATTCATACGCTAATCTCCCCAGCACAATTAGCTTTCCTCCGGACCAAGTGTATCCACGATAGCTTCTTATACGTCCAGAACTGTGTCAAAGCACTCCATAGAAAGAAAACCCCTACCCTGCTCCTAAAACTGGACATCGCCAAGGCCTTCGACAATGTATCATGGGAATACATACTAGAGCTGCTGCAAAAGCTAGGCTTTAGTGTTAGATGGAGAGATTGAATTGCCCTCCCGCTCTCCACCTCATCTTCCTCCTTGCTAAATGGCACCCCCGGCCGGTGGATCCTTCATCGTCGAGGACTGCGACAAGGTGACCCCCTGTCGCCGTTCTTATTCATCCTAGCAATCGACCCGCTGCACCACATTCTACAGGAGGCCACCCAGCGGCAACTGATTGCGCCTATACCAGGATGGGAGCTAAACCTTAGAATTAGTCTCTACGCCGACGACGCGGTCATCTTCGCCAACCCTGTGCAGCACGAGATTGATGCTCTCCTAGGCATACTCCAAGATTTCAGGAAATCAACGGGCCTGCATATAAACCCTTCCAAATCCTCGGCCCTCCCCATTAGGTGCAACAATATTGACCTAACGATCGTCCTACAAAATTTTGGGGGGAACATAGGGCAGTTTCCCACCACCTACCTAGGGCTCCCGATCACCATCGCCAGGCTGAGGTTGGCAAACCTGCAGTTCATCCTGGACAGGATCAAAGCAAGATTGGCAGGCTGGAAGGGCAAGCTACTACCTATTGCAAGTAGGAGAGTGCTGGTTCGATGTGTCCTCAACGCCATGCCAACCTTTGCGCTCACTGTCCTAAAGGTTCCAAAGAAGCTGCTGAAAGAAATCGACAAATGCAGACGTCGATTCTTATGGAAACAGGATGATGAGCTGACGGGGCAAGCTGCAAAATAAGCTGGCTGGTAGTGTGTGCGCCAACCTCCAGGGGCGGCCTGGGCATTCCGGACTTGGATCGCTTCAGCCGCGCCTTGCGGCTGCGATGGCTCTGGATCACCTGGGCTGACCCGAATCGCCCATGGGTGGGCACGGCACCACCATGCAACGAGGAAGACAAAGCCCTGTTTGCGGCTGCGACGATGGTAACTGTTGGGGATGGATCAACAGCCCTGTTCTGGCACTCCTCCTGGATTGGCCCAAGCATGCTGGCCTCTGCCTACCCAACTCTCCTCAACCACTCAAAGCGCAAGAACATGACAGTACGGGATGCACTACATGAGGACAACTGGATCAAAGATCTGAGACATGGTGACACGCAGCCACTATAGCAGCAGTTCGTTCAGCTCAACCGCCTGCTCATCGACGCTGCACCAGTGCTTCGGGAGGGAGAGACGGATAAAATCCAATGGACCCACGAGGCGTCAGGGCAATACACATCAAAGTCGGCCTATGCCATGCAGTTCCATGGACGGCTCCTGTCCATTTTGGATGAGCTTGTTTGGAAAGCATGGGCACCAGGGAACATAAGTTTTTTTGCCTGGCTATTGCTGCAAGATCGCCTTTGGACAAATGATCATCTACAGAGGCGTGGTTGGCCAAACAGCTATTTTTGTCAGCTCTGTGTCCGTAACCTGGAGTTGACTCACCACTTGCTCTAGAGCTGCCGGACTGCCCTCGAGGTCTGGAGATTGGTGGGATCAAGAGAAGGATGCCGACACCCGAACCCACATCACTCATGGCAAAAATCAACATCCGCAGAGATCATGCACCAGATGATCAGCAAGACCAGGCCGGCCCACGAAAGGGCGTCAACATGATCATTCTCCTGACATGCTGGGAAATTTGGAAGGAGAGGAACAGCTGCACATTCAGAGGAAAGCAGCCGGCAGCAAGGGATCTTCTAAACGCCATTGAAAATTTAGTGCATCTTTGGCGGCAGGCAGGCGCAGCATGCTTGGAGAGACCCTTCTGGGATCCGCCATGAGATATAGGCCACTGTAATTCCACTCTTGCTTTGGTCAGCAAAGTCTTAGCCGAAGCAAATTTGGTTGTAACATTTTTCTGTACTGGTCTTAGGACCCTCCAACGCACCTTTTGTTTTCCCATTGCTTCCTGCTAATGATATGAAAAGCCAGCGATTGCTGGATCTTTCAAAAAAAAGAAAAATATATTAGTCTAGCCTCAACAAAAGATTTATATCCTATGCATCAAATGACGTCTCTTTTCATACAAAAATTGATATGCATTTCAACTCATTTTGTATGACTTTTCTATTCCTACAATATTCTTATGCTATGAAGCAAAGGAGGCCGAAAAAGGACAAAAACATATTGTGGTACTATGCATGCCTTCGGTTGAAGGGATTGGCGAGAATGGAGAAAAAAGAAGAAATTGACCTCGCCCTAAAAGGATAAACACAACTATCCTGACAACCACTTAGGGCATCTCCAACGTCGTCGACTCCTAAACCTGACAATGCATCTGTCCGCGGACCAAGGGCCCGGTCCATGAAGCACTGATGCGGTAGCCGGCCATCCAGCCATAGCCGCACACATTTCAAACTGGATTTTAACTAATTGGTCGTGTTAAATCAAACATAACGGAATTTAACAAAGTTCGGATAGAAAATAGCACAAATCATTCATACATAAGACTACTCACGGTGGGGAGTAACTTAGAGTGGTAACATGTGTATGTTATTACTAGTGTCGGTGTTCTAGGAACGGGGATCCCCAGACTTACCCGCCTGCGGTCTGCGGCGTGGCTCAGCAGTGGCCTAGTACGACCCGTCTTCATCAACCCAAGGTCAAGACCCTCACGAGGGGCCAAGCCTCGTGGGGCGGATGACACAAGGCCTCCCCAGGGGCGGCCTCACCAGGAAGGCTCGCGAGGAGGCGGAGAGGGTACCTCGCAAGATGTTCATGATGCAAGCCATGACGATCAAGACCAGGCGGGCGCCAGCCTGCGCAGTGTCCTCGTTTCCTCTTTGGTGCAAAGGGGGCAAGCGCAGGCGCGGAGTACCGAGGCATCAAGCAAAGGTTTCCATATCAATGCAACGAGACCAAGACCAGCAGGACGGCAGGACGGAGGTCACCGTGGAGCCCAAGACGGTGTCATCACCAGTGCCTTTGGCAGTCAAAGAACACCTTTAGTCAGGATAGCTTGTACTAGCTGTCCCCTTTCAAAATAGGCATTGTTGGCTCCCTTCCCGCTCAATATTTGGGAAGAGGACCAGGGCCTCTATAAATAGGGCTAGCCACCACAGTAGGGAGGAGATGATCGAGAGCCGGATCAAATCCTTCCCAAGTAGAACACCACCACCACAAGAACACCTCTCCTCGCGAGGCTGTTCTTCCTCTATACTATTCATCATCAGCCCAAGAGGCAATCCACCACACCACACACAGGAGTAGGGTATTACACCACAACGATGGACCGAACCTATATAAATCTTGTGTCCCTTGTGTTGTTCATCGTGCTAGCTTAGATTCGCGGCGAGGTTGTGGGCGTGTTTTGGTAGGGAGAAGATCTTCGTGCGCACCCCAGAGTTCGAACCTTAAGGGTTTTGCCGGAACCCAATATCCGACATTTGGCGTGCCAGGTAGGGGTGCGCCGGAATCTTTTCTCCGCTAATCTGCGTCCCATCGCTTCATCGCATCCAAGGCAGACGCTCGCCGAGCTCACGCCGAGCGCCGGGCTGCTCTCGCCGCCCGCGTCGCCCAGATGGCTCCCGTCGGTGGGCCTCCTCGTCGTTCTCCGTCGCCTGCCACCAACACCACCATCGACCCAGCGGGAACGAGCAGCAAGCATCTTCGCTGCACCCCTCGATGCAGCGGGAAGGCCGCACAACCACTCCGTCGCTGACCCCAGCTGGTTCATTGTCTCACGCTCGTCGCGCCCCCATGGATGCGTAGGCCATGTTGCTCCTGGCACATGAGCACCTGCACTACCGCCCCATTGACGACCTCTACGAGGAGTGGCTCCCTCGCATCACCGAGCTCGTCAGCGTCGCAGGGGGCTCTTCTGCGCCGTCCCTCTTGCTGCCTCTCCCTCCGTCGTACATGGGCGATGCGGCTCAGGGGGTGCCTCCGCCACCTCTTCCCCAAGAAGGTGCCCTGACTCCAAGGCGCACAGCTCCTGGACGTGACCCACCGCGTCCAGCGCCCATGCTGCAAGAAAGAAGCTGTCAAGAAATCCCTAGGCCTCAAGAAGGCGCTCACGTGCTCCCTGCACCAGCACGACAAGACCACATCCCTACACCAGCACGCTAAGATCCTGCGATGCCCCTGGCGGCGGCGCGCGGGAACCATCAAGAGCAGGCCCCGTGTCTGCAAAAAGCTTCGGTGGCCACGGCAGGCTACCGCGCCTTCACCATCGAGCTGCGTAGCGTCGCTTGGCCCGGCAAGTTCAAGCCGGACCTGCCTCCTCGCTACGACGGCACTGCTGACCCCGCGGAGTTCCTGCAGCTCTACGAGCTGGGCATCGAGGCGGCCAACAGAGACGAAAAGGTCATGGCGAACTGGTTTCCCATGGCGCTTAAGGACGGTGCCCGCACCTGGCTCCTGAACCTGCCTCCCGGCTCGATCTCCTCTTGGGACGAGATGCGCAGCCATTTCATCGCCAACTTCCAGGGCACTCGCGACCGCCCTCTGGCCGTGGGTGACCTGTGCCGCATCAAGCAGCAGCTTGGAGAGACCCTGCAGAAGTACATCCAGCGCTTCAACAGCGCTCGCCTCAAGATTCCCAAGGTGACAGAGGAGGCCATCATCTCAGTGTTCTCCGATGGCGTCCGCGACGTCAAGATGAAGGAGGAGCTCACCATCCATGAGGATCTGTGCATATCTCTGGAGCTGTTCAACCTGGCGACCAAGTGCGCAAGAGCCGAGGAGGGATGCCTCTCCCTCCTCGAGCTTCTAGCTGCTGACCTAGAAGAGAAGAAGGCCAAGGCCAAGGACGTGAAGCGCAAAGGAGCAGCCGTGCTCGCAGTAGAACCAGACACGAAGCACGGCAGGGACCAGCTAGAGTCATCCAAGGGTAGCCGATTCTGCGCCTACCACAACCTCTACACCACAACACCAACGAATGCTAGGAGCTCAGAGCCGTTCGAGAAGGACACATCAGTCGACGCCCCGAGGCAACGACCGGGGTTACGACCGAGGAGGAGGAAGAGGTGGAGGACGATGGGACGGCCGAGGCCCTCGCTAGGAGTGGCGTGACCGACCTCGCGAGGATCGCTGGCAGGACCAGCCTCGCAAGGGAGCTTGGAGGGATCAACCTCGCGAGGACTGCCCGCAGGGCAACGCATGCCTTCCTTCTCTGCCGCCACCGCCAAGAAGGAATGATGACCACCACCAGGACGAGGGGGCTGGGGGGCTTCCAGGAGCCGCGTGCTATCGCTTGCATCTTGGCCGGTGCCCAGGCCCCAGCCTCTCAGTGCATTTTCAAGTAGTTTGCTCGTGAGGTGAATGCAGTCCTCCCCAAGCTCAAGGCCACGCGCCCGCTCTGATGGTCCACGTGCGCCATCACTTTCAGCTCAGCAGATCAACTCAAGTGTGGGGCTACAGCTGGCGCCCTCCCAATGCTTTGTTCCCTAGTCATCAGCAATGTGCAAGTCACCAGGACCCTCATCGATGGTGGCGCAGGACTCAACATTCTGTCCGTCGAGACGTTCAACAACCTTCAAGTGCCATATGATCAACTTCAGCCTACCAAGCCTTTCTCAGGAGTTACTGACAGCTCCACCACCCTGATAGGGCAGGTCCACCTCCCTGTCACTTTCGGACAACACAACAACTACCGTACCGAGCTCATAGACTTCGACGTTGCCACATTCGCCTGCCATACAATGCCATCCTCGGGTTTCCGACCCTGGCCAAGTTCATGGCGGTGACCCACCATGGCTACAATGTCCTCAAGATGCCAGGAAGCAGGGGAATCATCATAGTCCCATGCGAAGAGAAGGATGCAGTGTGCTTGCTCGAGCGCGCCTTTCAAGCTGCATCAATCGAGGACCCAGACAACAAGAGCGAGAACCCTCCTGAGGCAGTTCCCAAGAAGAAGAAGACATCGCCCAGCTCAAGGCCTCAGGAGGTTGGCATCTCCGGAGGTGTCGTGTCAGGATCTGCGCCCGTGCAAGGGGCGCCTCCCTCCATCGCATAGGAAGGCGCGCCCGGCGCCCTCCTCGGGTAGGGCTCGGGGGCTCTCTTCTAGAGGGCCTCAGACTTTGCCAAGATCACGAGGGAGGCACTCGGGCACCACTTGGAGGCGTGCTTCGCAGCACGTTTCCCTCAGGAAGGCATGGGGCAAGGAAGGCCCAACCCTCAGGAGTTCATCACTAAGACCGCTCAGGAGCTTCAAGAATCAAGAGCCATGCGTGGCGATCGCCGTCTGCCCGACGTAGCTCCCCATCCAGGCGAGGATGGCGGGCTGCGCGTCTGCATCGACTTCCTAGGGCTCAACCGAGCCATGTCTCAGGAGCACCTCTGGCCTTCGCGGGTGGGATGTTGCGAGGGTCCACCGCACAACTACGTTCGCAAGCCTTTCGGCCTGCCAAACACGGCTGCTACTCACCAGCGCCATCTACGGAGCATTCTGGCGGCTCAGGAGGCCAGGCATCACGCGGTCCTGGCAGAGATGGAGATGGTCCTCGAGGAACCTCCTGGACCCCCAGAGCCTCCCGAGGCTCAGGGCTCCGGTGGCTCGTGAGGGCCGGTCTCTTCACCGTGCATCTTCAGCTACTCCAACACCCCCTCTACAACGGTATCAGGTGACATCTTCCGAGTTCTTTTCAGCTGGGAGCGCCCTCAGGGCTGCATTATTCCCAGGTCGCGTGGGTCTGTCCCTGCGGCATGTATCCCTTTTGCTTATGTATTAAGTTTACCTTGCTGGGGGCGCCCCTCGGGCTGCATCATCCCCAAGCCGCTCGGGCCTGACTCAGTGTGCATGTACCCCTCCTGCTTTTATCTAAGCTGATTTTCCTTTCATGCTTAACCTGCCTATGATTATCGCGTGCTCGATTGACACCTGCCTCTGGAGCCTCTTACGCTGGCACGACGCTTGTGCATGGGTCCATCCCTATAACGTCGACAAATCTGAGTGGTCGAGCTCTGGCCCGCGGCAGCCCCGAAGCATCACCTCACCAGGCCCTTAGTGCCCTCACCACTCTCTCGGAGCAACCAATGGCCGGCCGGCAATCATAATGGCAACCCGTGCTTCTCTCGTGTTGGTTTACAGGAACCTCCTGAGGTCAACAATGGGTCGCACCACGAGCTCTCTCTTTCTTTCCCGCGTGATCCGCTTGCAGTTAAAAGGGGGGCTCCTGAGCATCACGACTCAGGAGCTCTCACTGGCTCTCCAGCCCTCACCCCTGACCTTGTCCACGACATCGCGACCTGGCATACCAGCGGCGGCTGAGCTCGCTTGAGGGCCAGGACATGAGGACGTAGAGCACTAAGGAGAGTGTGGGGAAGAGAGGAGAAGCTCGCGAGGGCCTAACCCAGCTGCATCCCAGCTGTCGACGCCCAAGTCCGGCGCAACACGATGGAACGACCTGCGATAGCTAATTGATGTGACATAGAATGTCCACCTAATGTGGCTCTATGACGACAACGTTGCCTTCCTTTCTCATCTCTCGGCGGCTGCTTGTGCGCTAAAGGGGACCTCCCGAGCATCACGCCTTAGGGGCTCTTACTGGACCTCGGGCCGCTCACCTCCTAGCCTTGACCACGGCATTGCGACCTGGCATACCAACGACAACTGAAGCCTGCCTGGGGACCGGGACCTATCAACATAGAGCACCGAGTCATCGCGAGATTAGAAAGGGGGAACCAAGCCGGGACAGGACAAGCATTCACACCGTTTCATAATAGGGATAATATCAACAAAAGACATCGCAGACCCTTTACAAGCCCCCACGGGGTGTTTCCTCATTTCCTTGCAAGGAACAAAAGAAGCGAATCCTAAGGAGCCCTAACTACGCGTGCCTCCATGGCCGACGCCATCATCAACAGTGGGCCACGGGAGGCCGGCGCCAACCCCATCCAGATCGGCTGCGCCGGTGTCCTGATGCAGCCGCATTGCTCCGGGCACGACGCAAGCTCGGGGGCACGTAGCTGTCGTCACTCGTCTCCGGAGTCACGAAGAGCGCGGGAGAGTCGCTGGACTCCCAAGCATCGCCGCTGCTGCCAAAGGAGCTGTTGGGGAAGCGGGTGGCAGGCCTAGCCCTTGCCACGTAGATGTCCTGGCTGCCTCCTCTGGGCAGCACTCCAGCCAGCGGCCTTCTGCATCGAAGACCTTGAAGAGCATCAAGGAGGCGCCATCGTATTCAAAGTGAATCACGAGGGCACCCCCTATTTGGCAAACCCGGGCAATCTCGCCCCAGCCTCGGGTCATGAAGACCTTGCCCGGAGAGACGACTTCAACCTCCGCTCCGGTCGCCGGGGCACCGCAGTCGGCGTGCTGCAGCCAAAGCTCGAAGGCCCCCTCGGTGGCATCTCGAAGGCGAAGAATGGAGGGAAGCGGATCCAGGTGCTTGTAGGCATCACGGCATGGAAGACGAGCTCGCGAGAGGAGTCCGCGGCGTGGACTCTAGGAGCGACGGCGCGCACCACCATGGCACGTCGACCTCGCCTGCGGCGTGGGCGGCGTCGCTCGTCGTCTCCTCTCTAGGGCCCTCGGCCCGGGTGTACAGTGGTAGTGGAAACCCAGGAGGCGGCCGCTCGCACCAAGGCCTCGTCATCTCTGGCCTCGCAACCTCGTCGCGGCGGCCAAGGACCGGCCGTTTCTTTGGCAGGAGTGGGTCAGGCCCCTCCCTGGGAGCCTTTCCTTTCTCTGCGGCTGAGAACCGGCGGATTGGTGCCATTGGCGTCAAGAGCAAAGGAGAAGCAAGGGAGCAAGAAGAGATGGACAACAGGGGCTCTCGCCCCTCTGTACTTATAGTCCAATGGAGGCCAACCGTCGGCCTCCACGATCATAGGTAATGATGACTCTTTTTGCATGTAGCAAGGACTTGTCAGATCGAGCAGTTGCCGAGGCAGCATGGGGAAGCGAAGACGCCCAGGTCCAATCAACCGCCATGCGGCGACCAAGGCCGCAGTCTGTTGGGGCCCGCGGTGCTCCTCACTTGCCCTTTGGCCTCGCTGCCAAGCTAAGCGTGCCTTGGGCCCGGGGGCTACTGTCGGCGTTCTAGGAACGGGGGTCCCTAGACTTGCCTGCCTGCGGCCTGCGGCGTGGCTCACCAGTGGCCCAGTACGGCCCGTCTTCATCAACCCAAGGTCAAGACCCTCGCGAGGGGCCAAGCCTCGTAGGGCGGATGACACAAGGCCTCCCCAGGGGCGGCCTCGCCAGGAAGGCTTGCGAGGAGGCGGAGAGATCAAGGCAAGGGGTACCTCGCGAGGTGCTCATGACGCAAGCCATGACGATCAAGACTAGGCGGGCGCCAGCCTGCGCAGTGTCCTCGTTTCCTCTTTGGTGCAAAGGGGGCAAGCGCAGGTGCGGAGTACCAAGGCATCAAGCAAAGGTTTCCATATCAGTGCAATGCGACCAAGACCAGCAGGACGGCAGGACGGAGGTCACCGTGGAGCCCAAGACGGCGTCATCACCAGTGCCTTTGGCAGTCGAAGACCACCTTTAGTCAGGATAGCTTGTACTAGTTGTCCCCTTTCAAAATGGCCGTTGTTGGCTCCCTTCCCGCTCAATATTTGGGAAGAGGACCAGGGCCTCTATAAATAGGGCTAGCCACCACAGTAGGAAGGAGATGGTCGAGAGCCGGATCGAATCCTTCCCAAGTAGAACACCACCACCACAAGAGCACCTCTCCTCGCGAGGCTGTTCTTCCTCTGTACTGTTCATCATCAGCCGAAGAGGCAATCCACCACACCACACACAGGAGTAGGGTATTACACCACAACGGTGGCCTGAACCTGTATAAATCTTGTGTCCCTTGTGTTGTTCATCGTGCTAGCTTAGATTCACGGCGAGGTTGTGGGCGTGTTTTGGTAGGGAGAAGATCTTCGTGCGCACCCCAGAGTTCGAACCTTAAGGGTTTTGCCGGAACCCGATATTCGACAACTAGCATATATTACTACCTTTATAGTGGGGAGTATCATAAGTGTGGTGTCATGCAACTCTTCATTTATTAGTCTGTAGACTTATCTTGTCTTGGTTTGTGTGATGTTATACTCAAATCATCTCTCTCTTCATTAAACCATTGCCACATAAGAAAAGTTGATGAGTTGGACCTCATGTTACGCCTGAAGTTACTCCCATTGTGGGTAGTCTAACATGCAAATATGTCTAGTACAACAATAGTTCAAATTCAACGACATTAATCGTACGTTCAACAAGTTTTTCATGGATGGATCGTGTTGTCCCACACATACTGCCCCTTGAGCTTTATCCAACAATGTACATGCACGAATGGTCTGCCCTCTGAGTTGTGGTAGATCATAATAGCACGTGCAAACTACACAACGTGTAGACCAATAGTGAGTGAGTGGATGAGTCAATCAACATGTAGAGCAAGAAGGAGCAAAACTTACAATCTCCTCCGCCGCCGCTTGCAATGGCCACATTGCCTCCAGTCAATCAACTGTGTCACAAAATTTTCTAACAGAGTTCTGGATGGTGTACCATCGATATGCTAATGACTTCATATTGCGTTCATGAATGATGTGCATGTCATAGGGCGCAATATGCTTTCTCACATGAAATGAACCATGTACACACTACCAAGAGAGCCCCTTCTGCTCCTGCATACAAAATCCATAGATATGTCCAACCATGCATTGCACAATAACCCATCCTCCTTCACCGAGTACCACGCCATCCTTCTTACTCTAAAAATGACATCAAGTTTGACAAATAAGCTCAATGGAATTTGGCAGAACACCTATCGGGCGTGGTGCCCGCCATAGACGGTGTTGACCAGGTAGTGGGGGGTACCTAGCTACAGACGGATCTAGGGTGAACAGCATCGTAGTAGAAGGCGAGCGGGCGCGTGGGTGGGGGTTGCAAATGTCATGCAATGCCTTGGCGGCAGCAAGAGAGAGATACAACGACGGCTTCGTCGGAGGAGGGTGTGAATGCAAAGCAAAGGGGAGCGGGTGCAGAGTGGAAGATAATGGGACCGGGAAGAGGATTTGAGTGGGCTGGGGGTATCAGAGTGTGGGGACCCCGACCCATAAGTCGAGATCACCGAATGCATGTGTATAGTGATCCCATAGATCAATACTCACTGAACACACAGAAGTTGAATAACAAGAGTCTTACATCCAAACATATCGTCTTACACAAATTATGACCATTATGGTCAAGTCTTACATAGATAGAGCCTTAAGGGTTGAACAACAAATATAACATAAGCAACGGAAATCTTCGTCGATAAGTAGAACCCATGCCATCTGCCTTAACCCTACATGCATTCTGACTGGGAAGCCTCCTAGTTTGCATGTTCGTCACCAAAGAACTCTTCCTCGAACTCCTGCTCTTCCATGCCTGGCCAATTAAATAACCAGTGGCAAGCCAATGAGTACTTTGAATGTACGCAAGCAACCCATGTTTTTGGATCAAGGTAACATTTCGTGATGTAAAAACAAGCAGGCAACCTAGCATCAAGCTAGTTGGAAATTTAATGACATGTCCTTTCAACTTGTGAAACATGCATCAATGGACTCTGGTATCCATGTGAACAGGTTACATATATCAACATAAATAGAGTTTAGAACAACTCTAGCTTAATCAACACGTCAAGTCTTTACTTGACCCATGCAACTTACACATACCAAGTTTGTAAAGTTCTTGACATATTTTAAGTAGCACCCCAACTGTCCTTGACCGCGGACATGGCTATTCGAATAGTTTGACACTCTGCAGAAGTTGTGCACTTTACCCACAAGAATCGGGAAGCTTTTGTGTCATCCACGATCCCGCGGTACCTCAAGTACTCGGGGGAAGCACCTGATCACTATCTTTCCCTAGGTGACACTAACATAGGGTCCACTTGTTAGTTCACGACCCTCGTATCTAATCATAAGATTTTGGGATGCTGCCCTTTTCATTATCACGCATTCACGAAGGGACCAACGGTGTGTTCGGTGCCCTGTGAAAACAGTCATGGCCACCTATCCAAGCATGACCCCGTCCCGGGAGTGACCTCATGTCACCCCCGTCGCTAGTAATGCGGGCACCATGCTAGTATCGGACTAGGTAATTAACAATGCCCCGTCCCATAAGGGGTAGAGTGGTTGCACATGTTTGGCTGGGATAGTAATCATACCTTAAATGTAATCCATCATTTTACACACACAATGCTTGCTCCGGTACACCACTTCTTCCTCAAGTGGTGACCTAGTTCAACATCACCCATGGGCATTAGGGGCACCTGATGTTTTTTTTGAAAGAATGCATTCCCAAGGTGATCATGTCATACATGCAACATCATGCTTCAATATCAAGTGTTTTCCATCGCACCTTGCTACGTCTTGAGCTTGCGTTAGTTTTCCTTGAAGAGGAAAGGGTGATGCAGCAGAGTAGCGTAAGTATTTCCCTCAGTTTTTGAGAACCAAGGTATCAATCTAGTAGGAGGCTCCTCAACAAGTCCCACGAACCTACACAAACAAACAAAGAACTCACAACCAACGCAATAAAGGGGTTGTCAATCCCTTCACGGCCACTTGCGAAAGTGAGATCTGATAGAGATAGTATGATAAGATAAATATATTTTTGGTATTTTGTAATATAGATGCAAAAAGTAAAGATGAAAATAAAAGTAGATTGGAAGCAAATATGATAAGAGATAGACCCCGGGGCCATAGGTTTCACTAGTGGCTTCTCTCGAGGTAGCATAAGTATTACGGTGGGTGAACAAATTACTGTCGAGCAATTGATAGAAAAGCGAATAATTATGAGATTCTCTAGGCATGATCATGTATATAGGCATAACGTCCGCAACAAGCAGACCGACTCCTGCCTGCATCTACTACTATTACTCCACACATCGACCGACTCGTGCCTGCATCTAGAGTTTAAGTTCACAAAGAACAGAGTAACGCATTAAGCAAGATGACATGATGTAGAGGGATAAACTCAAGCAATATGATATAAACCCCATCTTTTTATCCTCGATGGCAACAATACAATACGTGCCTTGCAACCCTTTCTGTCACTGGGTAAGGACACCACAAGATTGAACCCAAAGCTAAGCACTTTTCCATGGCAAGAAAGATCAATCTAGTAGGCCAAACCAAACTGATAATTCGAAGAGACTTGTAAAGATAACTCAATCATACATAAAAGAATTCGGAGAAGATTCAAATATTATTCATAGATAAACTTGACCATAAACCCATAATTCATCGGATCTCGACAAACACACCGCAAAAATAGATTACATCAAATAGATCTTCACAAGAGAGGGGGAGAACATTGTATTGTGATCCAAAAAGAGAGGAAGCCATCTAGCTAATAACTATGGACCCGTAGGTCTATGGTAAACTACTCACAACTCATCGGAAGGGCTATGGTGTTGATGTAGAAGCCCTCCATGGTCGATTCCCCCTCCGGCAGAGTGCCGGCGAAGGCTCCAAGATGAGATCTCGCGGATACAGAAGGTTACGGCGGTGGAAATTGTGTTTTGGGTGCTCCTCGGATGTTTTCGGGGTACGTAGGTTCATATAGGAGGAAGAAGTACGTCGGTGGACGCCCGAGGGGCCCACGAGACAGGGGGGCGTGCCTTATGGGGGGGGGGGCGCCCTCCTATCTCATGGAGGCCTCGGCTGCTTCTTGACTTGTACTCCAAGTCCTCTGGATCACGTTCGTTCCAAAAATCACGCTCCCGAAGGTTTCATTCCGTTTGGGCTCCATTTAATATTCCTTTTCTTCGAAATACTGAAATAGGCAAAAAAACAACAATACGAGCTGAGCCTCCGGTTAGTAGGTTAGTCCCAAAAATGATATAAATGTGTAAAATAAAGCCCATAAACATCCAAAAGGGGTAATATAATAGCATGGAACAATCAAAAATTATAGATACGTTGGAGACGTATCACACCTCTAGCACACGGTAGAGCTACGAAAATGCAAGTGCCAACGGGCATGTATTAAGGCAACGATTAAATCAAGCTTATAATCGACAACATCATCGTGCATATGGAAAACTTATCGATAAACAAGAGAGGTGTGTCATGGTCAAAGGGCTGCTTGCCTTGGTTGGCTTGGTCTTCAAAGTATTCAAGTCCTTCTCCTTCTTTTTCTCCAACTACTTCGTAAAATACGGGATCTATTCATCGCAAAAAAACAACGGGAAAATAAGGCAATAGTAAAATAGAAAAACCAAAGTGCTCAAAAAAATGTCAACTTATTTTTGTTAAATACTAGGGTGAAAACTAAGAAGGAGAAAATTCCTAGTTTTGGATTTGGAGTTAAGGAATAGTGGAAATAGATTTTTAGAGGGGAATATATATGTTCAAATTTGAATTTAAATTTGAACAATACAGAAAAGTGTGATAGATTTGTGTGAAAGTTACACCTTTAAATATGTGGGATTATTCTAAGATTTTAGGAGTTGGAATTATTGCATTTGGATAATTATTTTATCCCGTGGAATTTTTGCAAGTTTGAGACAAAAAGAAAAAAAGAGGGCACTATGCCACTGGGCCGATTTGGCCACAGTGCAGCAGGCCCAGAGGGGATCCAGCTCGGGCGAGCCAAAGTGGTGCGCGCGCGCCAGGTTTAAACCTGACGGGCGGGGGCCGGTGTCAGTGGGAGAGAGATGGGCGAGGGAGAAGTGAGGATGATAGGCGGGGCCCGCCTGTCATCTCCGACCTCGCGACCAGAGGGCCGGCGAGCTCACGGACGATGATGCAGGCCACGGCTGGGCTCAACGTTGAGTCATCGTTCGGGTGGTGGTGGTCGCCGTCGCCGGAGTGGTCTGGTTCACGGCGATGAGGTCAAGCAGCGGAGAAGCTTCGGGCATCGATGGCTCCGGCCGTTTCCAGCTGCAAAAGAAGCGGGAAGGAGAGGGGAAATGGTCAGTGGGCTATGGTGGTTCCAGATCGAGGCCAAACGGGGGTAGGGGAGGCCTGTACCGTCCAGACACCGACGAGCCAAAGCAGTGGAGCTCGAGCTTGATATCGAGCTCGGGCTCCTCTGGAAAGGTGTGGATGGTGCAGGGGTGATTTGGTGGTGCAGAGGGCGAGAGGCAAGGAGAGGAGGGCACAGGGAGGCTTTATATAGCCGACCCATGGCTCACCGTGGACCAGTGCGCTAGCGAGGTTGTTGTAGGTCATGAGGGCTCACGTGGGCGTGTCCGGGGTGTTTGTGGAGGAGGTCTACGACCAGGGGAAGGAAGAGAGAGAGCAGGGGAGTGCCAGGGCATCGCGCATATGAGCGTGCCCATTGGGGCTCCCGGGCGGCCGACGCGTGTGCGAGCAGGGGCAGGAGGAGGGAGAAGGAGGAGGGGCCCGACCAGCTACCGTGTTGCGGACATCGAGGCGCATCATCGGGCACGCTGGGGAGGCCCGAGGTGGCTGGAGGTGGTTGGTAGGGGCGGCTACAGTGCGGGAGCGTACTATAGCGTGCTCCTGAGTGTGTGTATGGCTGGCAAGGCCATTTTTGTTTGGCAAAGTGGGCGCGGCCAAATGTGTCTGGTAGCTCTAGGGGGAGTAAATAATGTGGGGAGAGCCTCGGATGCCATGGATGGCCACTAGAGTGAGGAGGGAGGTGAGAAAGAGAGAGAAAGCTGCTGACCAGGGAGGTATATGGGGTGTTTTACCCCCTCAATCATTGCGCAATGGCCAGGGGAGAGTTATTGGAGGTAGAAGAGGACTAGGAGGGGATGTGGTAAGATTTTGAGCCCATGGAGATTAGTTGAAGAGGTCAAAGTGGTGCATTTGGAAATTTGGCAGAAGGTGTTTGATGTTGGTTTGGGCAAGAAGATGAATTCCTCTTGGCATGAGACTTGACAGGGTCAAATGGCATCAGGAAATAAGGTGTCCCACCAAGTTTGAGTCCATTTTGGCAAAGTTGCCAATGCAACTTTTGTAAACCCTAGAAATCAACAGAAATGGACTTGCTTAGATCTAGCTAAGCTAAACTCTTCTCCTTGGTGCACCAGTTGTTGTAGTGACATCATTTGAGTATTTGAGCGTGTCCACAAAGTTTGAGGTCAATTGGAAAAAGTTGGAAATGTAAAATTGTTCAAACTTGAATCTGGACAGAGAGGGTTTTGGGGCACTTTTGTGAACCAAAACTATCTTGATTGGGCTGAAACTTTGCAAGATCATCACATTAGACATGTGTGACTTGCCAGAATTTTCTTGGAATTTTTAGGGAATAATTCCTTTGTAAATATTTCAAAAGCTTGAAATATCCAGAAAAGGTTTTTGAGGGATTTGACCAATATTTTGAACATGACCATGTGTTTAAATTCTTATATATGGACAATATATGTCCACTGAGTTTCCCTAATTTTTCACAAATATTTTTAAAGCACTAAAAAAATTAACCTATTAAAGACCATTTCTGGTCTAAAGAAAAAGCCTTTAAATAAAATAGCAAAATAGCTTTTAAAATTATATTTTTGTGGTTTATGGGAGTCCTATACCTAATAGGAGTCAAAAATATTCTTTGAAAGATTTTTCATACCCCAAATAAAGTACTTGTAGTGCAAACCTCAATTCAGGGGTTTTTGGAAAGCTAAATTTTGAAAATACTTTTTGGCCAAATTATTTTTGTAAGAAAATTCTATATTGTCCTATACACATGGTATGATCATTGGGCAGAAGTTTGGAGCAAGGAGATGAAGTATAGGAGGTGGAGCTGTATTGACTTTAAGCAGCACTTGAAATCATAGAGAGAAATCCAACTCAAATTAAAAAAGCCAAATAATGCCAAAGTTTTGTTGGTCCAAATTTTTATGATTTATTAATGCAGATGACATGTTACAAAATGTTGGGTGTGATAGACCTACCCCCCTTACAAGAATCTCGTCCCTGAGATTCCTAAACTAGGCTTTAAAGAGATCTGGAAACTCAGATCTAAGGTAGTCTTCACGTTCCCAGGTTGCTTCCGCTTCAGTGTGGTTTCTCCACTGGACCTTGAGGTACTTGATGGCGCGGCTTTGAGTACGTCATTCTGCTTCATCCAATATGCACATGGGCCTCTCACGGTAGGTCAGATCAGGCTGAAGGTCAATGGCTTGGTGATCAATGTCCTTGTAGAGATCAGGCTTGACTGGAACTTGGAGACACTTCCGGAGTTGTGACATGTGGAACACATTGTGCACATCAGATAGTTCAGGAGTCAGTTCCAACTGGTAAGCAACTTCTCCTCGTCTTGCAGAGATCTTGAAGGGGCCAATAAACCTTGGTGCGAGCTTTCCCTTAATGTGGAAATGCTTAGTCCCCTTGAGAGGAGTGACTCGCAGGTACACATGGTCTCCAACATGGAAGCTCACTTGCCGGCGACGAGTGTCGGCATAGATTTTTCCCTTGACTTGGCGGCCTTCAGACACTCTCTGACTAGCTTAACTTGCTCTTCAGCTTTGCGGAGAACATCAGGTCCAAAGACTAGCCCTTCTCCGGTCTCTGACCAATTGAGGGGTGTGCGACACTTGCGTCCATACAATACCTCAAATGGTGCCATCTGGGGACTTGATTGATAACTATTGTTATAGGAGAATTTGGCGAATGGAAGGCAATCTTCCCACTTAGCTCCATATGCTAGGACACAGGCTCGGAGCATGTCTTCGAGTATCTGATTCACTCGTTCTGTCTGGCCTCCGGTATATGGGTGGAAAGCAGTGCTGAAGGACAACTTGGTCCACATGGCCTCTTGGAACTTCTTCCAGAACCTTGAGGTAAATTGGGTTCCTTGATCTGACACAATCTCCTTAGGAACACCATGAAGACTTACAATTTGGTTGACGTAAAGAGTTGCCAGCTGGTTGCCATCATAGGTAGTCTTGACAGGAATGAGATGGGCTACCTTGGTTAAATGGTCGACTATAACCCAGATGGAGTCATGACCCTTATTTAACCTGGGTAATCCAGTGATGAAATCCGTTCCAACTTTATCCCATTTCCACTTAGGAACCTTGAGTGGTTGGAGCAATCCAGCAGGTCACTGATATTCATCCTTGACCCTTTGGCATACATCACACTTCGCAACATAGGTGGCAATCTCCCTTTTCATCCCGTGCCACAAGAATCTTTCCTTCAGGTCTTGATACATCTTGGTTCCTACAGGATGGATGGAATACGGGGTGTCATGAGCTTCTTGCAAGATCAAATTCTTGAGCTCAATTTTGTTGGGCACGCAAACACGATTACTAGACCACACAACTCCTTGCTTATCCTCTAAGAAACTTTGGGCTTTGCCTGTGATATGACCCATTGTAGTATACACACTAAGGTCATTGATATTTCACCAGAAACCGGTTGTGTTCAAAAATACGCTGCATATACAGTGGAGTATCTATGGCCAAGTTACAGAGATGAACACACAATAGTAGATAGATGCATGCATGCTGAAGCGTTGCAAGTGATGTGCATCGGAGAGAAGAGAAGTATGTTCAGGTTGAGATGATAATTGTTTCGGCGCTAGACTTTCATGCGTTAAGAGGAAACCAAGCAAAGGAATACTTTAATTATCTTGGTAAGCCTCATTTAGATGGAGGAATTAAGGACTCCAAGATGGAGGAATTAAGGAGTCCATGATGGATCTTGTTTGTTGGCTTGGCAGGAATAGTTGCTGCGTGAGAAACAATTACATAAAATATTTTATATTTCTTTTCTTACCATGGAAGGAATGTGTGTGGAAGGGATGCATGATATGTGATCAATTCTCCTTGCAAGAATGCGGTTGGGGTCCACCTGTAGAAGACATCACGATGGCACACTCATTTACATAATAAAGTCTGATTATTTTAGGGTGGGTCATTCGGTTGTAAAGGTTATCTTGCTAATCTATAAAGGAAGAAATCTATTAGACAGTTAAGAGTCCAAATACTTTTGTACACATACGAAGAGTTTTTGTTGGTTAGTCAGCTTGTTTTCCAAGCTATGTCACTTGGGTCGGCTATTAAAGCCTAGGGTGTGCATCATGTAAGACAGGTTATTTTTTATGAAATAGACACGATGTGTTTTTCAGGGTAGACACCCGTATCAAGTTTTGGAGGGATCTTTAGAAAACCTCTGTGTTGCAATTTCTCTTCGTGGAAATTGTTTTGCACGTGAGTACCTTCATCAAGATTGGTTTTCTCATGCTGGGCCGCAAGGTTCAAACCCTCTACTTCGTGTACATCGCGTGCGCAGACGAGAGGTTGCTACTGCTGGTGGTGGAGTGTCGTGAAAGATCAGGCCGCAACAAAAGGTCGAATCTCGCCGTGAGGTTCGGTCTACATCAGCTTGCCTTGATCTTCCTCTTGATGCCTTTAATACTCTCGTGTCCCTTCTAAGCTTCTTTAACATCATCCATCAAGGTCGGCTTGACTTTGAGGTTGGCCAAGAATCCTGGTGCAACCAGTTCCAATCTGAAGCTTTCAAGTTCTTCATACAAGGCGGGTAACCTTTCCTTAAGCATGGCATTCAAGGAACAAGCCTTTCTGCTTAAGGCATCTGCTACCACATTAGCCTTTCTAGGGTGGTATTGAACATTGAGGTCATAGTCCTTGATCAATTCCAGCCATCTTTGTTGCCTCATGTTCAATTCCTTTTGAGTGAAAATATACTTCAAACTCTTGTGGTCGGTGTATATTTCACACCGCTTGCCTAGAAGGTAACGTCACTAGGTCTTCAAGGCATGAACTACAACCGCCAACTCGAGATCATGAGTGGCGTAGTTCTCTTCGTGAGGACATAGCTGTCTAGATAGATATGCTACGACTTTGCCTTCTTGCATCAGAACACCTCCAAGCTCGGTTCTTGATGCATCACAATATATCACAAATTCCTTGTGAATATCAGGTGTGGCCAGAACTGGGGTGGTGGTCAATCTCTTCTTCAGTTCCTGGAAGCTCTTCACACTTTGGTGTCCATTCAAACTTCTTGTCCTTCTTCAAGAGCTAGGTCATAGGTCGGGCAATGCTTGAGAACCCTTCAACGAACTTGCGGTAATATCCCGCGAGTCGGAGGAAGTTTCTGACTTCCTTCACATTGCTCGGGGTTTTCCATTAAATCATGGCTTGAATCTTGTTGGGATCCACTAACAACCCTTTGGCATTCAACACATGACCCAAGAATCCAACTTCACGCAGCCAAAATTCGCACTTGCTAAACTTGGCATAAAGTTGGTGCTCTCGAAGCTTATCTAGGACCATTCTCAAGTGTTGCTCATGCTCTTCTTCAGACTTGGAAAAGATGAGTATGTCATCAATGAAGACGACAACAAACTTGTCCAGGTACTCCATGAAAACTTTGTTCATGAGGTACATGAAGTAGGAAGGGGCATTGGTTAACCCAAATGACATGACCGTGTACTCATACAAGCCATATCGGGTTACGAATGCTGTCTTCGGAATGTCTTGGGGTCTGATCTTCAGCTAATAGTACCCAGACCTGAGATCGATCTTGGAAAACACCTTGGCACCATTCAGCTGATCAAACAAGTCTTCAATCTTGGGGAGTGGATACTTGTTCTTGATTGTGACTTCATTAAGGGAACGATAGTCAACACATAATCGGATGGTACTATCCCTCTTTTCCACAAACAGAACAGGTGATCCCCACGATGAGGCACTAGGGCAGATGAATCCTTTCTTCAACTGCTCGGCCAGTTGCTTTTTTAGTTTTGCTACTCCTTTGATCCCATTCTATAAGGCTTCTTATAGATGGGTCCTGCTCCAGGCATGAGCTCAATAATGAATTCAATGTCACGATCAGGAGGCATTCCCGGTAATTCATCAAGAAAAACATCGGGGTATTCACATACAACTGGCACTTGCTCCATCCCAACTTCCATTAGACAGTTGACTTGGGCGACCTGGGCAGAGGGGGTGTTGGAGGCAAACTTAACTTCGACTCCATGGTCATTGGTCAGGGTGACAACATGATTGGCATAGTCTAACAAGCCTTGGTGCTTGCCTAGCCAATCCATTCCCAAGATCACGTCCAAGCCTTGTGATCTTAAGATGATAAGGTATGCAAGGAATTCTACCTCGTTAATGTTGATCCCGACTCCTTTACATCCTATCTTGGCTCTCATCACTACAAAAAAAAGACAAATCCGTGACATTTTGGGCCGAACGAATTTTTTTCCTGTCATACATATGACACTTCTATGATGATAATTGTGACAAAACCCGGTATCATCATAGATGTGGTGGGCTCCTACTTCTATGACAAAAAATCATGACAGAAAATGGGCTTTTCATCCTGGGTGTGCCGGAGACGCAGCTGCATGACATTCTTTGGGCCGTCCACGACAGAAAAAACCGTGGTAGAAGCGAGGGCGAGGAGAATTTCAGGGAGTTCCCGGTTACGGTGGGTGGTCGGGGGCCGAGCGATGCATGTTTCTCTCGTACACGTACGCGCGTGTGTGCGAGGCGTTGGCTCTAACTGAACCCGAGTGAGGTGTTGGGCTCTAACTGAACCCGAGCGGTTGCACTGCAGGCTACGCATTACTGAACCCGAACGATCGATCGATGGCTGTTAACTGAACCTGATCGAGCGATTCCTTCGCTACTGCTGCTAACTGAAGCCGATCGATGGTTCCTCTGGGATGAACAGTGGGTGTTGCGGGGGGGGGGGATGAACAGTGAGAGGTGGCGTTTGATTACCCACAAGTGTAGGGGATCGCAACGGTTTTCGATAAGTAAGAATGTCGAAACCAATGAGGAGCTAAAGGTAGAATAAATATTCCCTCAAGTTCTATCGACCACCGATACAACTCTACGCACGCTTGGCTCGCTTTACCTAGAACAAGTATGAAACTAGAAGTACTTTGTAGGTGTGATAGGATAGGTTTGCATGATAATAAAGAGCATGCAAATATAAACTAGGAGCTGTTTAAATAAAGATGCAAGAAAGTAAATATAGCGAGTGTGGAAAAGTGGTGGTAGGAGTTGTGAAATTGTCCCTAAGCAATTGACTATGTTACTAGACCGGTAATCACTATTGCAATTCTATTTGAGGGAGAGGCATAAGCTAACATACTTTCTCTTCTTGGATCATATGCACTTATGATTGGAACTCTAGCAAGCATCCACAAATACTAAAGATTCATTAAGGTAAAACCCAACCATAGCATTAAAGCATCAAGTCCTCTTTATGCCATACGCAACAACCTACTTACTCGGGTTTGTGTTTCAGTCACTCACGCAACCCACTATAAGCGAATCATGAACGTATTGCAACACCCTACAGCAGGAATCCCTCACGCTTGCGCGACATGGAGGGCACCATAGGACATCACCAATAATAAAGCATGCAACTCAAACCAATCATAGCAATTCATCAATCACCGGTAGGACAATATAAATCTACTCAGACATCATAGGATGGCAACACATCATTGGAAAATAATATGAAGCATAAAGCACCATGTTCAAGTAGAGGGTACAGCGGGATGCAAGAGAGTGGACCGCTGGATATAGAAGGGGGAAGGTGATGGAGATGTTGGTGAAGATGACGGCGGTGTTGGTGAAGATCACAGTGATGATGATGGCCCCCGGCAGCGCTCCGGCGCCACCGGAAGCAAGGGGGAGAGAGGCCCCCTTCTTCTTCTTCTTCTTCCTTGACCTCCTCCCTAGATGGGAGAAGGGTTTCCCCTCTGGTCCTTGGCTCCCATGGCGTGGGAGGGGCGAGAGCCCCTCCGAGATTGGATCTATCTCTCTGTTTCTGCGTTCTCTGTTTCTGCCCCTTCACCGTTTCCTTTATATCTGGAGATCCATAACTATGATTGGGGTGAACCTTTCACCCAGATTTTTCTCATAAAATTAGCTTTCTTGCGGCAAAAGAAGGGTATCAACCGCCTTACGGGTGGCCCACGAGAATCCAGGGCGCGCCCAGGGGGGAGGGCGCGCCCCCCTGTCTCGTGGCCACCTCGGACACCGTCTCGTGTTGATTCTTCCTCCGGAAAATCCCAAATATTCTAAAATAATTCTCCGTCCGTTTTTATCCCTTTTGGACTCCGTTTGATATTGATTTTCTGCGAAACATAAAACATGCAACAAACAGGAACTGGCACTGGGCACTGGATCAATATGTTAGTCCCAAAAATAGTATAAAAAGTTGCCAAAAATATATGAAAGTTGAAGAATATTGGCATGGAACAATCAAAAATTATAGATACGACGGAGACGTATCAGCATCCCCAGGCTTAATTCCTGCTCGTCCTCGAGTAGGTAAATGATAAAAAAGATAAGTTTTGATGTGGAATGCTACCTAGCATAATCTTGATCATATGTTTAATCATGGTATGAATATTAAGACACGAGTGATTCAAAGCAATAGTCTATCAGTTGACATAAAAAACAATAATACTTCAAGCGTACCAATAAAGCAATCATGTCTTTTCAAAACAACAAGGCCAAAGCAAGCTTATCCCTACAAAATCATATAGTTTGGCCATGTTTCATTTTCGTCACACAAAAATGCTCCCATCATGCACAACCCCGATGACGAGCCGAGCAATTGGTTCATAATTTTTAACGCGCTTCAGCTTTTTCAACCCTCACGCAATACATGAGCGCAAGCCATGGATATAGCACTATAGGTGGAATAGAATATAATGATGGAGGTTATGTGGAGAAGACAAAAAGGGAGAAAGTCTCACATCGACGTGGCTAATCAACGGGCTATGGAGATGCCCATCAATTGATGTGAATGCGAGGAGTAGGGATTGCCATGCAACGGATGCACCAAGAGCTATAAGTGTATGAAAGCTTAAACTAAAAACTAAGTGGATGTGCATCCAACTTGCTTGCTCATGAAGACCTAGGGCATTTGAGGAAGCCCATCGTTGGAATATACAAGCCAAGTTCTATAATAAAAAAATACCACTAGTATATGAAAGTGACAACATAAGAGACTCTCTATAAGAAGAATATGGTGCTACTTTGAAGCACAATTGTGGAAAAAGGATAATAACATTGCCCCTTTTCTTTTCTTTTTCTTTTTTTCTTTCGGTGGGCTTCTTTGGCCCCCTTTTTTATTTAGGCTTCTTTGGCCTTTCCTTTTTTTTCTTTTTTTCTTTTTTCTTTTTTATGGGGCAATGCTCTATAATGATGATCATCACACTTTTATTTACTTACAACTCAATATTACAACTCGATACTAGAACAAAGATATGACTCTATATGAATGCCTCCGGCGGTGTACCGGGATGTGCAATGATCTAGCGTAGCAATGACATAAAAAAGGGACAAGCCATGAAAACATCATGCTAGCTATCTTACGATCATGCAAAGCAATATGACAATAAATGCTCAAGTCATGTATATGATGATGATGGAAGTTGCATGGCAATATATCTCGGAATGGCTATGGAAATGCCATGATAGGTAGGTATTGTGGCTGTTTTGAGGGAGATATAATGAGGCTTATGTGTGATAGAGCGTATCGTATCACGGGGTTTGGATGCACCGATGAAGTTTGCACCAGCCCTCAAGGTGAGAAAGGGCAATGCACGGTACCGAAGAGGCTAGCAATGATGGAAAGGTAAAAGTGCGTATAATCCATGGACTCACATTAGTCATAAAGAACTCATATACTTATCGCAAAAGTTTATTAGCCCTCGAAGCAAAGTACTACTATGCATGCCCCTAGGGGGATAGATTGGTAGGAAAAGACCATCGCTCGTCCCCGACTGCCACTCATAAGGAAGACAATCAAAGAAACACCCCATGCTTCAAATTTGTCACACAACGGTTACCATACATGCATGCTACGGGACTTGCAAACCTCAACACAAGTGTCTCTACAATCCACAACCACCCACTAGCATAACTCTAATACCACCATCTTTATATCGCAAAACTATTGCAAGGAATCAAACATATCATATTCAGCGATCTACAAGTTTATGTAGGATTTTATGACTAACCATGTGATTGACCAATTCATGTCATCTCTCTAAATAGATATAAGTGAAGCAAGAGAGCATTCTATAAATGGCAGTTTTCTATGTGAAGAGAAACAGGCAATCCAAACTTCAAATGATATAAGTGAAGCACATGAAGCATTCTATAAAGCCATACTCAAAAGATTTAAGTGAAGTGCAAAGAGCATTCTATAAATCAACCAAGGGCTATCTCATACCAGCATGGTGCATAAAAGAAAAGTGAAAACTAAATGCAAAAGACGCTCCAAGACTTGCACATAATGCATAAACAAAACGAATACGAAAACATACCGATACTTGTTGAAGAAAGAGGGGATGCCTTCCGGGGCATCCCCAAGCTTAGACGCTTGAGTATCCTTGAATATTTACTTCGGGTGCCTTGGGCATACCCAAGCTTGATCTCTTGCCTCTCTTCCTTTTCCTCATATCGAGACCTCCTCGATTAGACACTTCATCCACACAAAACTTCAACAGAAAACTCAGTAAGATCCGTTAGTATAATAAAGCAAATTTCCACTCTAAGTACTATAGCAAACAAATTCATATTTTTTTTGCATTGTGTCTATTGTAATATAGCTTTTCCATGGCTTAATCCACTGATATAAATTGATAGTTTCATCAAAACAAGCAAACTATGCATCAAAAACAGAATTTGTGAAAAACAGAACAGTCTATAGAAATCTGAACATTAACCATACTTTTTCTACCCCACAAATTCTACAAAAATTAGGAAAAATAAAAAAGTTGTATATAAAGAGAGTGCAAGAAAAATAAGAACCATTTGACATTCCAGTTAAAAATGTAAAATCACGCACTATAGCCAATGTTTCTGTCCTGCACCGTACAAACCAACAAGCATTGTAAACATCCTAAAGGCAAACCTTGGCACATTATTTTTATAATACAATGGAATTGTACAAGGGGATAATTATTTTTATTGAAAAGTTTATGTAATCAAGATTCACAAAGTTTCCGTGAGCATGAACAAAGTTCAAGGAGCTCTCCCACTTCAACAATGCTTGTCTCTCTCACTTTCACTTTCCTTTTTGAAAAGTTTTTTGGTTCCCCTCTTTATTTTTTTGTTTTTAACCTATATAAAAGCACTCAACAAAAATAAATGACTCTCTAAAACTTCCGGGTTGTCTCCCTGGCAGCACTTTTTTAAAGCCATTAAGCTAGGCATATAGTGCTCAAGTAATGGATCCACCCGGATCCCAAGGTATATCAAAGCCAATTTTAATTAACAATGATTTGTGATTTAGTAGTGAGCACAAAGTAACATATATCATGCAACAACGAAGTCTAACTCTCTTCCTATGCATCGGCATGTCATAAAAGAACAATTCATGCACACAAAGTAAAGGCCAATGCATAGTATAAACAGTTTCTTGCAATTCTATTGTATTGGAAACATAGAGAGGTGGAGATATAGTTCCTCTCTCATAATAATTGCAAGTAGGAGCAGAAAGCACATGCATATTACATTCATCAAAATTATCATGTGCAATGGTAAAAGGAAACCCATCAATATAATCCTTAATGAGCACAAACTTCTCCGATAAAGTGTAGTAGGGAGAATTCAAAAAGATAATAGGACTATCATGCATGGGTGCAATAGCAACAATTTCATGTTTAACATAAGGAACTATAGCAAGTTCATCTCCATAAGCATAATTCATATTGGCATCTTGGCCACAAGCATCTCAAGCATCATCAAAAAGGGATATTTCAAGAGAATCAACAGGATCATAGCAGTCATCATATCAATCATCCTTCAGTAAGCACGAAGGGGAATTAAACAATGTATGAGTTGAAGAGTTACTCTCATTATAAGGTGGGCACGTGTGATCAATCTGCTCTTCCTCCTTTTGTTCTTCGCTCTCCTCATCATCTTTTTCATCCAACGAGCTCACAGTTTCATCAATTTCTTCTTCCATAGCTTCCCGCAAAATATTATTCTCTTCTTGGACAGCAGAGACTTTCTTCATAAAAACATTAATATAGTAACTGTATTCATAATTTTCATAGCAATATCTAAGTATAGCAAGATTTTCAGGCCTATAAACTGAATCATCAAAATCGTCAAACGCTTTAAACATAGATTCAATCTCATAAGCACCCATAAAAGCAACAAATTCTTCGATTTGTTTAACATCATAGTAATCATATATACCATTAGCATAAGAAGCTATGGTTTCATTATCATTAAATTTGCATGAAAAGGGAAGGTGTGGAGCCTTCATCCTAGAGCAACAAGTAATATCATATCTCAAGCATAGATCCCAGGCATACCAACGCAACATAATAAATTGATCCCATAATAGTTTCCCTTTTTGTGTCGAGCGATAATCCCTAAAGTATTCACGTTGATCCAACGTGTCTCCCATTACAAAGTTGAATGGGGTTTTCTCAGGATTATCAAAATAGTACATAATATCTTTCACATTATGAGAATCGGGGGTTTTAGGAGTTACCCCATCTACATGAGTAGCAAGTACCTCTAATTTTTTTGGTATTTTGTGTTCCATATCCATAACTAAAGATAGAGAACAACTAATAACAGCAAATTAAAATTACTTAGTGATAAAGCAAACAAGCACACACGAGAATATTCACCCCACGCTATGACTCCCCGGCAACGACGCCAGAAAAAGGTCTTGATAACCCACAAGTGTAGGGGATCGCAACAGTTTTCGATAAGTAAGAGTGCCGAACCCAACGAGGAGCTAAAGGTAGAATAAATATTCCCTCAAGTTCTATCGACCACCGATACTACTCTACGCACGCTTGGCGTTCGCTTTACCTAGAACAAGTATGAAACTAGAAGTACTTGGTAGGTGTGATAGGATAGGTTTGCAAGATAATAAAGAGCATTTAAATATAAAATAGGGGCTGTTTAAATAAAGATGCAAGAAAGTAAATATAGCGAGTGTGGAAAAGTGGTGGTAGGAGTTGTGAAATTGTCCGTAAGCAATTGACTATGTTACTAGACCGGTAATCACTATTGCAATTCTATTTGAGGGAGAGGCATAAGCTAACACACTTTCTCTTCTTGGATCATATGCACTTATGATTGGAACTCTAGCAAGCATCCGCAAATACTAAAGATTCATTAAGCTAAAACCCAACCATAGCATTAAAGCATCAAGTCCTCTTTATCCCATACGCAACAACCTACTTACTCGGGCTTGTGTTTCAGTCACTCACGCAACCCACTATAAGCGAATCATGAACGTATTGCAACACCCTACAGCGGGAATCCCTCACGCTTGCGTGACACGGAGGGCACCATAGGACAGCAGCAATAATAAAGCATGCAACTCAAACCAATCATAGCAATTCATCAATCACCGGTAGGACAATAGAAATCTACTCAGACATCATAAGATGGCAACACATGATTGGAAAATAATATGAAGCATAAAGCACCATGTTCAAGTAGAGGGTACAGCGGGATGCGGGAGAGTGGACCGCTGGATATAGAAGGGGGAAGGTGATGGAGATGTTGGTGAAGATGACGGCAGTGTTGGTGAAGATCGCGGTGATGATGATGGCCCCCAGCAGCGCTCCGGCGCCACTAGAAGCAAGGGGGAGAGAGGCCCCCTTCTTATTCTTCTTACTTGACCTCCTCCCTAGATGGGAGAAGGGTTTCCCCTCTGGTCCTTGGCTCCCATGGTGTGGGAGGGGCGAGAGCCCCTCTGAGTTTGGATCTATCTCTCTGTTTCTGCGTTCTTTGTTTCTGGCCCTTCACCATTTCCTTTATATCTGGAGATCCGTAACTCCGATTGGGGTGAATCTTTCGCCAGATTTTTCTTGTAAAATTAGCCTTCTTGCGGCAAAAGAAGGGCATCAACCGCCTTACAGGTGGCCGACGAGAGTCCAGGGCGCGCCCAGGGGGGAGGGCGCGCCCCCTGTCTCGTGGTCACCTCGGACACCGTTTCGCGTTGATTATTCCTCCGGAAAATCCCAAATATTCCAAAATAGTTCTCCGTCCGTTTTTATCCCGTTTGGATTCCGTTTGGTATTGGTTTTCTGCGAAACATAAAACATGCAACAAACATGAACCGTCACTGGGCACTGGATCAATATGTTAGTCCCAAAAATAGTATAAAAAGTTGCCAAAAGTATATGAAAGTTGAAGAATATTGGCATGGAACAATCAAAAAATTATAGATACGACGGAGAAGTATCAGCATTGCCTCTGGATGAACAGGACCCCGATCGATCGAGCCGGTTGGGGCTGGATGAACAGGACCCCGTGGAGTGGAGGGCTGGATGAACAGGACGACTCTGTGGAGGGCTAGATGAACAGTAGACGATGGAGGGGTGTCCGTGGAGGGATGGTTGAACAGTAGCCGGTGGAGTAGCGCGCGGTGGAGGCTGGATGAACAGGAGCCCATGGAGACTGGAGGAGGTCGACGGTAGCCTGTGGAGGCTAGAGGAGGTCGACGGTGGAGATGAACAGTATCCCGTGGAGTCCCATTTTGTGGTACGCCACACCCCTCCCGATGAATAGGACCCCCGTTTTGACCGTAGCGCTCCAACACAAGTCTGTTTCGTCTATTTTGTGGTACGCCACACCCCTCCCGATCAACAGGACCCCCGTTTCGACCGTAGGAGGTCCGTTTCCTCCGTTTTGCGGTACGCCAGACCCCTCCCGATGAACAGGATCCTGTTTCGAACGTGGCCGGTCGAACACAAGGCCGTTTCCTCTGTTCTGCGGTACGCCAGGCCTCGTTTCCATCGCCTGTTCTGTCCAAGCCCTCCCGATGAACAAGACGACGCATTCCGTTCCAACCCAGCCGGTTGGCTCCCCATGAACACGACGACGATGTTGTTTCTCTGTTCTGACCCAGCCATGTACACGAGCCCTAGCCGTATGTATGCGCGAGTAGGCGTTCGAGACCCCTCCCGTATGTACACATACGTGGCCGTATTTTCTTTCTTGCACACTGGCTGCTGTACATACGTGTACATGCTATGTGCGCGCCTCTACTACGACACGTACGCGCCTCTACTATGACATGTGTGCGCCTCTACATCCACCAGTATGTATGTACACGTTCGCGACCAGAATGACAACGCTACGCACGCTTCGACCAGGTGGGTCCCGACTGTCAGGCACTTTCTTGCGTGCGAAGATGTAGCTGGTGGGTCCCAGCAGACGGGGAGGGGGGGCGAATTGTTTTTTTTGCTTGGACGCACTTCCCTGCGTGCGAAGATGTAGCTGGTGGGTCCCAGTAGTCAGGGGGGCGAGTCGTTTTTTTTGCCCGGATGCACTTCCTCGCATGCGAAGGTGTAGCTGGTGGGTCCCAGCAGTCAGGGGGAAATGTTTTTTTGTGAAATACGGTGGCCCGTCCGGTAGGTCCCTGCTGTCAGGTGGAGGAATAATTATTTTGCGCGTAATAAGGAGGCACTTCCTTGCGGCTGCCGTGGACCCAGCTGTCAGCCTCTCCACGCATAGTACTCTTCCGATGTAAGTCGGTCGTTGACCACATTGACCACGCCGCGCCGAGAGCACCACGGCGGTGGACGACGACGAGGCCTAGGAAGGGGATGACGCAGAGCCGGGGAAGACGCAACAGTGGATGCCCACGCGAAGAGGAGTACGAGGGTTCACTAGTTCGGCTACGGTGTGAGGTTGCTATTGCCGCAGAATAACAGGGGGTGTGGGTGAGTAGAGGGATGGCCTGGCCATCGGTGGGAGCAGTAGGGGGCGGTGAGGCCTCCGCGGCATCACAGCCGGCCATGGGAGGCAGGAGCACACGGCACGACTGGCGCTGGTTTGGGCGGCTGGAGCAAGAAGACCAGAGGTTGAAGAAGCACTACGGCCGTTGGATGAACATCTTATGATAACAGGAGCTAGAATCGTTCATATTGACTAAGTTGACAAAGTCCTCCGTCCCCGTCAACTTGGTAGGCCCACAAGTCAGCCTCCCACTATGCTGGGTTCCAGCTGGCAGGGGGAGTATTCATTTTTGTGTGTGTAATAAGGAGGCACTTCCTTGCGTGCGAAGGTAGCTGGTGGGTCCGACCTGTCAGCGGGGGGCACATTTTTTTCGCGAAATACAGAGGCCCTTCCGATGGGTCCCAGATGTCAGGTGGAGGAATCATTATTTTGCATGTAATAAGGAGGCATTTCCTTGTGTGCGGCCGTGGACTCAGCTGTCAGCCTCTCCACGCACAGTCTACTTCTGATGGTGTCATTCGTTGACCACATTGACCACGCCGCGCCGAGCGCATCCCAGGTGGTGGACAACGGCGAGGCCCCGGACAGCAACCAGCCGGAGATGGGAAGACGCGGGAGTAGAGTCGCAGATGGAGAGGTCTACGACGGTTAACTGGTTCTAGTGCGGTGTGGTTCGGCAGTCGGTGGAGAAGAACAGGAGGTGTGGAGGGGTAGAAGGATGGCCTGGCCAACGGTGGAGTAGTGCTTCACAGCGAAGCGTGCTAAGCAGAGCTACTAGCAGCAGGAGGCAGGAGGTGGTCCTGGCGGCGCTGGAGGAAGAAGACAAGAGATTGAAGATGGATGCCGGTCGTTGGATGTAAATCCAACGGCTAATATGTCAGAATCATTTGTTGACTAAATTGACAACGACCTGCGTTGGCTTCGGCCTATTGGCCCACATTTCAGCCTCCAAAAATGTGGCATGTATTCAACCCATTTTTTCAGAATTTACAGTCTTTTTCTGCGCGGTAGAATTTACAGTCAATTTGATATTTTTCTTTTGAATTACAACCATTAGCTGGGCTGGGTGAACAAATAATGTAGCGTCCATGTGGCCCATTTATTTCATTTCCTAAAAAATTACAGGCCATTTGCACTTTCTCAAAATACATGATTTTGCTGGGCTGATTCTAATTATAATGTTGGGTTGGGCCAGCAATGTTATCAAAAAATAAAAAGGGGCTGAGCATTTTGTTATAAATATATTTAAATAATAAGGGATATTATTACATTCGTCCTTAAATCTTACCAAGCTTTTGTACACAACCACTAGGATTTTCGTGCCAAAACAATCCAGAATTTTATTGTTAAGAAATTATTTTTATAAGTTAATAAGATGTGGGATATTGTTTTCTTACATATGTAAGTATCTGTTAAATATATGATGACAATAAAAATAATATATAATAACATATAAAATAATATATATATATATATATATATATATATAATATAGTTAGAAAGGAAACATAAGTTGGACCTGGCGTTCCTATTCTTATATAGAAAAATAGAACAGACCTCTGCGTTTTCTTCAAAAAATACATAAATTGGGCTGCCGATATTCAGGAAAAATAAAACCTCAGATGGGAGGTCCATAGGCCGGTCGATACATGACGGCCCTCAAGAAAATACAAACATGCCTATGGACCTCCCATCCGAGGTCGTTGGCTGCGCATGTTAAAAATGAAAGCCTGGACGGGGCAGCCCAAAACCCAGCTAATACTTGCTGCCCCAGTGATAATAAATGATACCTGCCAGCTCCCTGGCTTCGTTGTGAATTTATCTCCTATAGTAACTACGTTGAAGCACCTAAAAAAATGTAACTATGCTGAGAAACCCATGGGCCCCAATGTCAATATAGCATTAGGAGGAAGTATTTTTTTCGATGAGGCACTTGCTTGCGTACGGCCATAGACCTGGTGGGTCCCAACTGTCCACCTCTCCATGTACAGTCCTTTCCAGATTCCTCTCGTTTGTTCAGCATGTTCACAATGGCAGACAGCAGCGTCGCGGCGAGCTCACAAAGGCGCAGGAGGGGATCCGACCACCTGAGGAAGTGCCTTATTATTAACGAAAATACTGAACTAGCCTAGTGGCCAAGTGACACTACCCAACAGCTGTTCCGCCCGGGTTCGATTCCACCTCACACCTGTGCAGGGAAAATATCTCCAAATTTTTTGCCTCTGCCTTTATTGACATGTGGGTCCCCATTGTCATCTACGCACACCACGTCCAACACTTGCCAAAACTCCATCCCTCATTTTCCCTGTGTTTCGCACACTCGACATTGTGTGGGCATTTTGACTGTGCATCATATGAAGATATGCTATTCATGAATGTTGATCAGCATGATGTTAATTGGCTGGTAGTTCCATTTTCGACCATGAATAAAACTTCCAACATGATGTTAACCCTGTTTGAAAAGGCCGTGTTAATATAAATGCTCTGCCTCTGAAAGTTGCAGTTTCTTATCTGAAACTGAACTTGCATTTTCTTATCTGAAACTGAAACTTGCAGTTTCTTCTCTGAGAATTATATTGTCTGCACTTTTATACTCCTATGAAACTAAATTTTTTAAGTGCTAAAAATAGATCTCTAGAATTCATAATGTCGGTGGGAAACGACACCTATGGGATCACAAGAATCCCTACTACGGTTGCGGGGCGCGGGGTTGTGAGAAGAGCAGGATTAGCAGTTGGCACAAGGATCATTTACCCAGGTTCGGGGCGCGAGGATGTGTAAAACCCTAGTCCTGCTTGGTGGATGTATTGAGTGTTCTTGAGCTCTCGAACTAGCTACGGATGCCACGTGGTTTGAAAGAGCCGAATCTTTCCCTGTATGCCATGGGCCTCCTTTTATAAGCGAAAGGGGCTGCCACAGTGGCACACCGGAGGTGGAAAGAGCCTATTGTGTTGCGAGCTTATCGCTCGTATTACAGGACAAGATGCATTTAATGCATGGCTTAGGTGTCCCTTCACTTTATCGGGGACGGGAGCGAGGCCCGTCCCGTCCGTCGCCGCTCCTCCTCGCTTCGATACGCGCCCTGGCCAGCGATGCATGCGGTGCCATGTAGGCAGGCAAGCAGCTGAGGTGGCGCGGCGGTGGAGCCTCCACAAAGATCTGCATGCCGCCACGCAGGTGTGTGCTGAGTTGGCCTGGAAGCTGCATGTTGCCACGCAGGTGCCTGCCCAGCTAGGTGGGCTGGCAGCTGCATGCGAACAATGGCGGGGAGTTGGTTGGTGCGGGCCTGGCAGTGGCCCTGCTGTCGCCTCTTGCAAGGGTCTTGCCGGGTAAGGGTCTTGCCGTGGCGCGTTGGCGTCCCCGGCAAGGATCTTGCCGGGGGTCTTGTGGGTTTCTTCGGCAAAGATCTCGATGGGGAGTGTTTCCCCCCAATCCTCATCTGATCTTGAGTATTTTTTGTCTTCACAAAGATCTGCATGCCACCATGGAGGTGCCTCCCGAGCCCTGGTCCAACGTGGGTCATTGGAAACTGTGGTGGTCAAGGGGCAAGGTGCTTGCCGGGGCTGCAGAGGCTGCCCCGGCAAGGGCCTTGCCGGGGAAACCTGCTTCGCCCGTCTGCACTTTGTGGCCTTAGTCCTTGACGTTGCCTCGTTTGTCTCGAGCCTTCGGCTTCTCTCCGGATTCCCTCCTTTTCCCTACTATGTGTGGCCACGACGCGTGGCTCTGACTGCCCGTGCACAAGTAAAGGGGTCAAAAGGAGAGCCCCTACTTTTGTACACCGACACATAAAATACTTCATATGCTCAATACTGCAAATCTGAAATTCAAAAGACATTCATATCTGAAAGTACTCTCAAAATACACAACACAAAACACAATTCACAACCTGCAAATACTGACAACCCTAAGCTCCTCCTGACAATTCACAACCTACCCGACTATTGGGCTGGGGGGGGGGGGCAGTTCCCTCCTATTCCTCGGCGGCAGACAACCACCCTGTGAGACAATGTGAACGGCGAGGGAGAGGATGGCGGGGAAGCGTCATCGGGCCAACTACTTTTCTCCTCTTGCAGTTGGGTTCGGTTGACGAAGACTCCACTGGCTCGCTCTGGCAGGATACCCTCATAGACGGCACCCTGTAGATGCTCAATCCTTCAATCTCTGGTGGATGCTCCATCTGGGATCGATACTCCCACCACCGCTCCCTCACGATCGGATTCGGTGAATCTGTTTGCTCCATGGCCTAGAGGAGCATCTCTATGTACTCCCGCGCGACTCCCTCCGGGTGTATCACCACCTTTTCGCTCTGTTGCAGATATTTGGCCATGGATGCCGCCGTCGCCGCTAGTTGGTCCGTGTTGTCAAACCAAGACTGTATCTCCAACATCCTAGCTAGCTTCACAGGGTCGCCGTCTGCGATCCTCACATATCGGTTGGACTCCTCCATTGATCTACTTCTCCACAACACCTTCACTCGCCGGCGGTGGTTTTTGAATGGAAGAGGAGAGGAGCAGTGCTGGTTTTGGATTAGAACAGGAGAGGAGCAACGCTGGTTTTGGACTGGAACAGGAGAGGAGGGGCGGTGGTTTTGAAATGGAAGAGGAGTGGAGCGGCGCTGGATTTAGATTGGAACAGGAGAGGAGCGGTGGTGGTTTAAGAGGAGAAGAGCGGAAGAGCAGCGCTAGTCTTGGAAGTATTTTTTGTTGTTTTGCGTATTTTGGGTCAAAGTTTGACCACATACTGTATTTGACAAGCAAAATGTGAATGCATGTTACCAAAAATTGTATCGTTTGGTTCGTATCTGAATTTTCTTTCAAATTATATTCTTTTTGCAACATATAACATATATTTTATGTGTGAAAATCATGGTCAATTATGACCCGGAATAAAAGGGAGACTAGTTAACGTGGGGTCGCTTTCTTAATTGAAGGGTAAATTGATTTTGATTTTGATCCAGTCACAGCGCGCCGGCCCTCTCGTCCAATCCTAAATCGCTGCCGCACGCTCCTCTCCCTCTTCTCCATTGCAAAACCACCTCCTCTCCTCTCCATCATCTCCATTCCAAAACCACCGTCTCACCTCTCCCTCTTCTCTATTGCAAGACCATCGTCTCTCCTCCCATCTTCCAAAGTTAGCACCGGACCACTCAGAAGGACATCTATGGAGAGGATGCAGCAGTGAATCAGGCAGATCGCCGACAACGACTAGGAAAAGTTAGCCAAGTTGAAGGAGATCCTTACTTGGTTTGACAATGAGTGGGAGATTTCAAGGATGGTGCGGGCCATGTGGCAATGTATGCGAAAGAGTGAGACGGCGGCGATGAGTGCGGCGATGTACATGTACTCCTCGGTGGCAGTCACGCCGCAGCCCTCCGAGTTCATCGAGTATCTCCTCTGGGTGATGGAGCAGATAGATTCGCCCGAGGCGATAGTCAGGCGGAGGTGGTGGGCGCACAGGTCGAAGGTCGAGCACCCAGAGGATAATGGATCGATCGAGTATGGTGTGCCGTTCGTGAGGGTGCAGAGCCAGCCGGAGCCACGGGAGTATTCGTTCTCCCACCACAAGAGGAGTCCGGATGGCGCGGTGTCGCTTCCCCGCTGTTCTCCATGGTTCCCTCAATGCTCGCCTCGTTTCAACGACAGCGGTAGGGTTTAAGGTAAGCTTCACACTAACCTAATCTTCCACTTGCTCATGTTTACAATAAGTGTGACAGCTAATGAAAATCATGCTTACAATCAGTCTTCGAGTACTACGCCAATCACCCTAAAATAGCTCTGGACCTTTGGGTCAAAGTTGTGACACAGTGTACAAATAAAGAAAAATAGATTGGTGCTTCCTTCAGAAAAGAGTACTCCCTAGAAAACTGCCAATATAAGCTACTAGTATTTGGTTAGAGGATTTGCTGCCGTGAAAGATCCATCCACACAGAGCGCCACACATCCCACTGGTGGTGGATGCCAATGCGTGCATGCAGCATGGTTGGTGTCGGTAAATTTTACTTGGCACACCTCGCACTCTGCATATATGCTGGTTCCATACGTACATTTGTGCAGTTCCACCAAAATGCAGCTGAATAACCCTGTTTGCACAGATAATGAAAAAGCGTGATTACATTATAGTGGCACTAGTTGATAAAACACACAAAATAAATAGAAGAAAATATTGAGATAGTATCATAGTATGCCATGCTGCGAGGGCGAGATTGGCCCTGCGATGCCTCATACGGTACGCCTCATACTGGACATCGTCCCAAGTCTCCCAGATACACGTTCTGCCAGTGATGAACATCAATGTACAATGGTAGTACAAGGAGGCGCCTTGAGACATTCAAATCTCTATTTTTGTACAGTTTAACTAAAATTAAGCACCCCAGTTTGCAGAAACGCTTAAACATTAACAATGGGACTAGTTGATGAAACATACATTAATAAAGAGAAGCACTTTCTTTATCTACATTGGAAATGAAATGATAGAGAGGACACTCACTCTATTTTAACTATATTATTACTTCATTTTATCAGTGACACTAGGGTCGAGCAGGTGGCAAACGAGGTGTACCGTGCGTCGCAAGGATGGAGGCCGGGGGTGCTTGGACTGGGATGCTGAAGCTGGCTCTTTCAGTCACCAACATGGATGATTCAATTCATGGGACCTTTTGGTGCAGTTCACCTAAAATGAAGCAATGTCCCGTGAGCTAGCAGCTTCTTCTTCAATTTTTTTAAGAAAAGGGCTCCAGTCCCGGTTCTATTTCCATCAGAAAACGAAACCCACAGAGCTTCTTCTTCATTAGTTGCAATAAAATTGAGTAACATCAAGGTTGGTTGTGAAGCTCCTGGAATGCCCAACTATAATTTGGATATCATTTGTGCAGTTCAACTAAGATCGTGCATGAAATGTATATCTCTGTTTGCACAAAAAAGGTGGAAAGGAGGGTGACTAACAAGTGATGAAACGTGCATCAAATGAAAAGAAGCATGCTCCTTATCTAAATGGAAATCCTACAAAGACAGTAGCAATTTCTAAAGCAGTGGCATTTCTAGATATTAGTGTGGGCATTAGGATTAACTATGACAACCGTTAAATACGACATTACTTTGGGCACGGGAGAGTAGGCAGACCAGGACAGTTGCATTTCTAACAAAAAGAACTAACTTATCTTAATGGGAAATTTAGCAGGATATGTAAAAAAGTGCCATTGATTCATATTACTGGAGGCATTACATTGAAAACAACATTGGTTTAATGTGTCCTTACTTTTAACAGTGCGGTTGCTACATTTTACCAGTGGCATTACAAAAGAGTGGCTCGAGGCAACAAACATCAGAACAGGATATATGGGTTGGTCACATTTTTGTTCGATATAGCCACCTTACTGTGTGAGGCTAGCAAATCTAGTGCTGGACTTACTTTGTTGACTTGTCCCCTAGTCCCCACTTTCTTTCCTTTTTCAACTAATAGATCGGGTTTATATTGAGTTTGTATTGTGTTTCCCTTTATTTCCCTATTAGACCTAGAGACCAGTTGGATAGCCAGTCTCTGCTACCTTTTGCCCCCATTATTTCCTCTTTCGACCAAGTCCTAAATTCAGGTAACAAATCCCCCCCCCACCCCCACCCCCTTTCTTCCTTGTTTGAACCAAGTAGTACTAGATTCGAGTGCATGAACTAGTTTTACCTCTTAAACGTAAAAAAATAGGTGGTTTTCGAACAGCCGATCGATCCTATCTACGAGGGGGCCTGAGAAATAGTAAAAGATACAAATGCAGCGATGTCAGGAGCTCGGGAAGTAGAGCAAGGGCGGTTTCGAAGGAAGTTATACCTGATGGTCGCCGGGATGTTGCTAGGTGGGCGGCGGAAGGCCGGATCTGCCCACACTTCGGTAGCGAGGAAGAAGGGGTCGGAGGCCCTCCCTCGCCAGCAGTGCTTGGGAGAGAACGGCAAGGCAGGCTGATCGGGACGCGCCAGCAGTGGGTAAGAGCCGTCGCCGAGGACGACCGCGTGAATGTTGCACCTTCTCGCCTTCCCCGGCGGAGAGGATCCGGGTGGATCTGTGACCAGCGGTGAGCAGAGAGAGAGAGAGAGAGAGAGTGGCCACCGCTGTCGTGTTTAGATCTGGAAAGGACGAGACAGTGTGAAGAGAGCAACACTAGCAAGCAAGCGCGGAGGCTCCTGCCTATATAGTGGAGTAGTACTAGTTTTCTTTTGTTTACCGGAGCTGGCTTGACCTTGTCAATGACTGTCAAGAAGTCTTCATGCACGTGGCCCGGAGGCGCAGTTGTCATCATCTTGATCTGAAGTGCCGGATTATAACATATAACATGAAAAAATGCCACCTGACAAGAAATCATAACCTCACTGCCCAAAGGAGACAACATGAATCCCGACGGACAAACTAGACGAGGAACAAAGCTCAAATTAAAGATAAACTCGTAGAAAAGGGGTCCATCGATAGATGTCCTAATTAACATAGCCGGCTTGACCTAGATGGCAGCCGAGTAGTCTTCGTGCATGTGCCCCCAATGACTAGCCCAACTCAGTTGTCGCTGTTTAACCCTCGCAGTGATCCGAAGCACATGACACCTAATTTTGCGAGATGACAGGAAACTTTTTTTTAGATTTCTCACCACAACTACAGCCATGTACAACACAGCCTACACGATATGTAGACGATATGCCAGACCGACCGACCGTCTGGGTGCGACGCGAACGCGACGGGCGTGCAGTATACTCCGTACATATGTACCGCCGTTTTCTAGAGGCTTTGCTCCATGGTGCAATCCATGGATACAAAATTAGTATACTGTACTATTTAAAAGTCGAGGGCGGGGCTTTTCCTGCACGGTAGGCGGGGCAGTCCCGCCTAGTCAGTTTCACAGAGACGCGAGAAGACGAGGGAGTAGGCTGCTGCAAACGTAGGGTTGTGTGATTTGACAGCGAGTTACTGCTGGACAGGTGGGGCCCCGTGATTTGACTTGCCATTATCATTTTAACTGTGGCGCTACGACCGGCGTGAGTCTCTGATTCCTAACCACCTCTATACAAGTGCATCTCCCAATGCTCCACCATGTAGTAGAGGCTGGCTCTTGCATGAGAGCCCACTTCTCCACTTTTTCCTTGCCTCTCTTTCCTCCACATATGCAAAAATGCCATGTAAAGCGCACTATTGTACTTACTTGCTCCTACAGGTGCTAAGCTTGCCACATAGGCATAAAGTCTGATGTGGCAAGTTAATCAAGAAGAGAGAGACCAGTTTGGTGACCCAAGGAAGAAACGGTGCTAAGCGCGTGTACCTAGGTGGAAAGACAATTTTGAGTCTATAGCTAATTAAATGAAGCAAACTTAGCAACAAAAAACTAATAAGCACACCATTTCATTGGAAGAGGTCACTCCTTAGCAAATGCAATAAATACTAGTACTCCATGTGTCCCATAATATAAGAACGTGTTTGGCACTACACTAGTGTCAAAAACGTTCTTATATTATGGGACGGAGGGAGTACGAAGAAAGAGATAGAGAGAAGTAAAAAAATACACTTATAGCCAACCTTATAGCTAACCTTGGTGTAGTATGAGTGACTAAGTTATGACTATGTATGACATGCCAACATCAGATAGCCTAATGCACCGTGTTAAATCTCCAAGGGCGCGACCGCGCATGCGACGCGACGGTCATGGTAGGCGCGACCATGATACGGGCTGCTGGCAGCCCTTGGATCTAAGATCAAACGGTCGCATGCTAAGTTGCTAAAAATTTGCAGAATAACCCTCCAGGATAGGATATTCACCCATAGGTCTAGAATCACGCCATGCAACCGTTCGATCTCAAATCCAAGGGCTCTCGGAAGCCCGTATCATGGGAGAATGGAAAGCCACTACCCTGCCGTTCGCACGCTGGCAGTTCGCTCCTACTCGTCCCCGCATGTCCTTTAATACTACAACGGTTCGCTCCTAGTCGTCCCGTCCTTTTCACATTACGGCAGTTCCACTAATCCTAACTCTCCTCCCAAATCCATGGCGTCCCAAATCTCCATGATCGGCGGCGAGTACAAGGTTAGAACCATCACCGACGATGAGTTCGACGTCATCTACACCCGTTCTTCCGCGACGATGAAAGGATGCCTTTCTCGCTTCAGACGCATGTTCGAAAACTCAGATGATGAGTGGGTTGTTGGGCTAGATGTTGAGTATACCACAGTCCTGGGACCAGAGAAGCATCTAAAGGACGAAGAGAGGAAGAAGCCTGCCGTGATCCAAGTTTGCGTGCATGACTTACGCTTGGTCTACCACATATGCCATGCCGACGTTGAATGCCTGGATTTTAAGAACTTCCTCGAGAGCAACTAAGTCAAATTCATTACTGTAGACTTTACGAACGACAAAGAAGTCCTGGGTCGGATAGACCTCGTTGTAGGCAACCCCTTCGACCTCCAGAAGAATCGTCTGCTGCCCTCCGGTGGCCAGCCTTCAATGCTGACCCTGGCAGGAGCCATGGTTCATCCTTCGTACGGTAAACTGGAGAAACCTCCATACACGTTTCATCGTTCTGCATGGCAGCGGAATGTACTAGATATAGACCACATCCAGTACGCCCCAATGGATGGCTACCTTTGTTTCAATATCTAGAAGGGTTGGATGAAGAGCAAGAGCCAAGTGTGCGGTTCAAGCAAAGAAGTATCAGCCAAGAAGAAGAGGGACAAGGACGAAGTCGAGGACGTGGACGAGGACTCCGAGTAAGGTGGCAGTGTCGTTGCTCATGGTGGTTCTAATGCAGTGTCTACCGGAATAGTTACAAAGTTTAATTTTAGGTGTGCTTAATTTAATTTGAGGGGTGTGTTGTGTTGAGCCCCCAGCAGAACTATGTTATGTTTCTTCTCATTACTTTAACTCTTCAGTATGTACATACTACTAGTATTTCTTACATTTCATCTTTTAGTTGTTATAGTACTACCACTCGTTTCTTCACATTCTATACGTACAATATATATGGCCAACATCATATAGCCAGCAGTTTAGTTGTCAAAGAATTTCAAGGTGCTTAGTTTTGTCAAAGAATTCCAGGATGCTTAGTTTTATTTGAGGGGTGGGTTGTGCTGGACACCATTATTGTGACTAGCCTTTTTAATAGTACTATATGCATAATTTGGCGACGAGCGCTCTCTATATCTACCACCTTTTTTTTAATTTCAAGTTTTGCTCCATGGCGCAATCCATCGATACTACTATTGTACAAAAGTATACATTTTTTAAAAGGCTAGAGGGCGAGGCAGTCTAGCCTGGTCGGTTTCACGAGAGGCGAGGGCCTTTGTTGACGGCTCATTACTGCTGGAAGGCGGGGCCTTGTGATTTGACTGCTCATATAAATGCGCCAACGACCCGAGGAGGAGCAAAGAACCGTGCGGTATACTCAAGTTTTCCACTGGAGTAGTACTACGATGGAGGAGCACGAAACACGGCAGCCCAGTGCCATATGGTGATAAAAAATGATCTAATTTGCTAGCCATCTCATTGTTAGCATTGTGTTATTAATTCCCTCAAAAAAAGCATTGTTCTATTCATGCCTCGCAGAGAACGTGACACGTGCGGCGAAACACCCGAAGCAAAAGATGAAACACAGGAGCAAAAGAAGAAGGAAGATTCTCACCCGAAATGATCTAATTCGCCGCGGAGTCGTAAGTGCTTCTTCATCGCCTCCACGACCTCCATCTCCTTGCGCGTCTCCTTCACCATCTTCTTCATTCTGTCCATGACGCGGGATTTCTCGACGCGAGCCTTCATCATCTGTTCCACAGCCGCATTACATACCTTGACAGCAGCCGGGTGCTCGATGCGGAGCTTCGCCAACTCCTCCTTTTGTTCCATGACGAGGGCCTGCAAAATCTTCATCAAGGAACTACTATTCTCATGCAGCTTCTTCCAGCCGGCGTTCTTCTCCTTCAACAGGTCGATCTCGTGGCAGAGCTTCGCCTTGTCCTCCGGAAGTCGCAGGATTTCGCCGGTCGCCTTCTTATCTGAGGCAATGCTCTTCTTCAGTAGCATCACCAAGCCGGCGGTCAACTCCCCCTGCTTATTGAGCTCAGCGGGCATGTCGTCGAGGCTCTCGTTCAGCAGGTCCACCAAGCCTTGGATGAACTCCTTCTGCTTATTGAGGTGCTTATTGAGCTGATCGGGCATGACGTCGAGGGATAACGACTCCAGCACCGCCGGCTCGGCATGTTCGCCTCCACGGCTAGGGCGCTCCTGGGAGCCATTGCCTTCCCGTGAGAGATCTTTTGAGGTCTTTGCGTGGCGGCGAGCCCTCTTTTTTTTCGCAGCCTTGGTTGCCGCTCCCTTGTTACGAGTAGTTCTCGACCTAGAGCTCTGCTCACCGGATATGGCAAGGACGGATGAAGAAGAAGCACTTATGAGGAGGAAAGGTAGAGTAATTTCCGGTTAGGTAGTTCCCCTTTTTATAACCTAAGTACTAGCACTAGTACTAATACCTGCATAGTGGGAACACATTCAGGTTTGGTACGTACTAGTAGGTGTGAGCAGGCTTTCGAATGTGATGGGAACAAGGTAAAGATTAATTGATGGTTTTGGTTTCGAGGCCCGAAACGGCTCCCGATGAGTTTAGCGGAACATAAATTTCAAGTAGACTACACTGCTCAAATGTGTAAATATTATGTTACTGTAAAAAATTGGCACAAAATACGAAGGAGACCAATGGAAGTACTACTAGCAACCCATGGTTTAACTACTCGCATGCGCGCAGTGGAGTAATAATGTCTTTCTTCCGCCCTCAAGTCCACTCAATTTGCATGCACTGTATTAATTGACCATCAATGAAGTGAATGACTTTATACGCGTCAAATTATCACATGGGATGGATCTTGGTACAAAATTGCGTCCGCCTGTGTACCCGCGTGTGCGTGCGAGGTAATGAGTGCGTGTGTGGCGTGCGTGCACATCTTCGCTTCGTGCATGTAGCACCAGTATGGCTCAGGGAGGACGAGTACATTCTTCTGGAACCAGCAGCACGTCACTGTGATCAATCCACGCAAGGAGGTCGCGACAACTCCTCCACACGTGCCACCTGGCTTCATGAACTGTAAGACAAACACTCTGTAGCATGCCATTGGAATTCTAATTTACGTGTTTTGCACATACTCGAAGTACTAGTAAGGTACACGTGCATTGCACACATCAGATTTTGCAACCAAATTATGAATAAATACCACACTATAACATGTAAGCTCTGAGTCACATATGCCTGATGTAGACCTTCGTTTAATCCTTATAGTTCATCTCATTCAAAATCAATTAGTTTTTATAAAAAAGCTACGGCCTCTTGGATTCGTAGGATTTCCAAAACACGGGAATAGGAAAAACATGGGATTATAGTGGAATGTCTTCTTGAATCCTACAGGATTATATGAGTGTTTGATTGTGCATAGAAAAAACACAGAATTCTTTCAAAGAGGTTTGAGGGGATGGGATGTTTCCTATGAAATCTAGTGCAAATGAATCATATGGAAAAATTCCTATGGTTTACAATCCTACGAATCAAACAACCAAGATAGGAAAAATTCCTAATGATTAGAATCCTCCAAAATTCCTTTGAGAATCCTTTGAATCAAAGAAGCCCTTAATCTATTTTATGATTCATGGAATTTTGCGTTGTAAAGCATAAAGTAAAAAACAAATAATGGTAATTCAACTAGAAAAAAAGTTTGGGCAGTTATGATACGAAAGATTCTAGAACAAAAGAGAACCACTGTTGTTTTGAGGTTTGTGCATTATGCTTAAGTTCAACCATGGAGTCTGCTAGATTGTACATGTGGCAAAATCCGGTGGGGGCGAGAAGATGGTGCGAGGGTCCTAGTGGAGGGAGACTATGAAGGAATGCACAAGTGCGAGATCGATATTTAGAGAGAGGGGGTGAGAACGTGCGCTGTTGCGCGCAATGACGGAGCCATGAAAAATAAATGAGCTAGGGGGCCAAGCATTGCTAATCCTTTATGAGGAGGGTCAATTCATGAACTTAAACCATTTTTAGCAGCAATTGTCTAATGATCACATTCATATTAGCCTTGATATATAATGATGTTAGGGGGGGGGGGCAGGGCCCTTACTGCCCTTGTCTTCGCCATTGTGCGCGGGTCTGAGAGATGAAGCAGAAGGCATGGATGATGAGAGGGGGACGTTGGATATATAATTAATGTGGGTGTATTAGCTATATATGTTAATCCTATATAGAGAGGTATAGATTGATCGATGTGGATGTGGGAAAGAGGGTGAGACCTCACTGGATATATCGATTGATCGGTTTGTGTGGAAAACTATGAAAGACCTAGCTATATACACACATACATAGATGAACATCGATCGTTGTGCATGCACGCGTGAGAGATAAAGAATGCCCGATATGATGGAGAGGGGGATGTGTGTGGGTGTGTGCCTTCATGGGAGACCGACTTGAAGAAAAAGATTGCATGCGTGCGATGGATAATGCCGACTGGTAGTGTGTGTGCATGCATGCACGAGAGAAAGTTAGTGGTACAATTATAAAGAGAAGACGTCTGTGTGGGTGTAAAAGACTAGGTGAGGTCATAATCAATGTAAAGTTGAATTCAAATATTTGAATAAGAGATCCTGATGTTTGAAACCCATGCATGCATGAATATAACGGAGATCTGCACGGTGTGGTTTGGAAACGAGCATGTTGTAATGTGTACACATTGAACAAGGTCAGACTGATTTGAATTTGAGATACCGATGGCAGACATCATTTGGCCATGTCACATCCGTGCATGGACACACTATTCTAATTGGAGATGATGGGTTGCTTTTGCATCACATATCTATATCTATACCCCTATATATATTATATTTTATATTTTTTTATATTGTGTGTGGGTAACTTTAACTTTGAAAGATGGTCGTTGGATGAGGCGAATCCGATGGTCCAAAGATGGCAAATATGAGCACTACTGGCCGTTGGATATCATCTAGATTCCACCAGATTTCGCCACATGTATAATCTAGAAGACTCCATGGTTGAACTTAAGCATAATGCACAAACATCAAAACACAAGAACTTCTTCTTTGTTCTAGAATCTTCCGTATCAGAATTGCCCAAATGTTTTTCTACATGATTTGCCATATTTGTTTTTACTTTATGTCTTACAACGCACAATTCCATGAATCTTAAAATAGATTAGCTTTCTTATAAAAACTAGATGATTTTGAATGAAATGAACTATAAGAATTAAACGAACATCTACATCATGCATATATGACTCAAAGCTTACATGCTATAATGTGGTATTTATTCATAATTTAGTTACCAAATCTCATGCGTGCAATGCACGTGTACCTTACTCTAGTCTAAATGGTGTTTGTGTGTGTGTTGTGCGTGTTAGGTGCAAATTGTATTTTTTTGGGTACACGTTAAGCTCGTTCTTCCGAAATTTCAAGACACACGAAATGCACGTGGTACCCCTGAACCGAAAGAACCGCCTCAAATCGGTGGGGGTACTTTCATAACTTACCCCACATTTCGGACAAGCGCGTCCCTAAGCCATGGTTCCCCATTGCCATCCCATCCGCCCACCCATTCGTTCACCGAGGCCACAAAAACCCGCGACGAAGCCCCACACCCTGCTCCGTCCGCCACCCAGCCGGAGCCTCTTCCCCGACGATGTCGTCCACAGCAACACCTCGACGTCCCTCATCCACCATACCTGATGAGGATCCGTCGTCGATCTTGTCGTCCCGCCGGTTCAGCCACCCCGTCCTCCACCTCCAAGGAGCTGCCCCGATGTTCCCCTCGTCTTTTGCGCCATCTCCATTCCCACACGATCGTCTTCACCTGCACCACCGGAAGAGCATCATCATCACCATTTCCTCGGATGAAGCTGCGGCCTAATCGGTGCCACCAAAGAGGTTGTACACTAATCGCCGCATTTTCTTCTTGATTCGATCTCACGGTGCTGCCGACGCTCGGTCCCGAGCCGACACGACGCGGCTCCATCCACAGCGGCGTCGCCGGTCACTTCCTCCACGGCGTCGCTCCCTCGGCGGCGACGTCCACATTAGTAGGAGTTGCTGCTGCTTTAGCTCTCGCTCGCACTGCTGCTCTGCTCTTGCTCTCGGTCCCCTGCCTGGTCTTCTCTTGCTATTGCTCTTGCTCGTGCTGCTGCTCTCGCTCTTGCTCTTGCTTGTGATGCTGCTCCGATTTAGCTACACTTCAGTCGACTAAATCGACTTTTGGGTTAGTCGATTTTCAGGGGGTGGGGGGGCTCGCCGGGGTGAAGGAAGAACCAGCCGCAGCAGGGAGGGGTGCTCGCCAGAGAGGTATCCCACTATATATCTTAGGGTTCAAGGTGGGGCCGGTGGTTGCCGGCGGTGGCGGGGCGGTGGCATGGGGATCGCCGGAGAAAAGGCTCGGCACGGGGGGGGGGGGGGCTAGAGGTATGGCCGGGGCAGCGGCGGACCGGCAGTGGGGAGTGTTTTCGGGGCGGGCGAGGCGGCGCACCGCTGGCCGCAGGTGACGGGGGGGCTGTTGTTTGGCCGGTGGTGGCTGGCAGCTCAGGAGGTGGAGGTTGAAGATGAACTGCAGGCCCTTGATTTCATATCCAACAGCTGCAAAATCAACTGACCAGAGATGAAAAAGCCAGTCGACCGAAGTGTAGCCTCACCTAGCTAGTGCGTTCAGTTTCGACAACAAAATTTAGTTTCGACAACAAAATTCAGTTTCGACAGTTAAGTTCACTTTTGACAGTTAAGTTTAGTATCGACAGTTAAATTCAGTTTTAACAGTTAAGTTCAGAGATGAGCGGCTGATGTATTTTACATCTAGCACTTTGTGGTTATGTATTTTACGTCATGAATTGGAGATGCTATTAGAATTCCACTCAGGTTAACCTTGTCTCTCTTGTCCTGCTTCAGCCTCGTCCTCGTACAACTCACCGGAGCTGCTCCAACGACAAAACCCTCCATCACAGTGGAGCAGTACCTCGGGCTCCATCTCTAGACGCCTAAGATCTTCTTCCCCTCCTCCGATAGCCAAGTCAGCTGGAGCATCCTCACCGGCCAACCCAATCACGCTGAGATCGACATGGCTTCGCCAAAGAGGTTGTGCACTTGTTGAATCTCTTTTTTACTCTACATGTTATATATATTGTCCACTAAGCACTCGTAGTAACGGGAAATACGATTATTTTATCCTACTATATGACAAGCAGTGAGGTACCATGCAACTTAGCTATCCGTGATGGATTCTCTTGAACGCCATCATTATTTATCTCTGTGCATTTGAGCTGTGCATTTGTCGATGGGCCTGGGAGTTGAGCTAGTATGGCAGTGGCCTAGGTCCAAAGTAATAGAAGTAGCATAAAAACAATTTTTTAGTGTAGGATTTTCCTTGGTCAAGCCTGCCTACTAGAATCGCCAGTGCTTGAAAGGAAAACTGAATGAAAAACATAGGAATTGGAAAGTTTCCTATGGTACTACTTTTCATGAATTTGGTGCAAAGGAATGGAGCAAAGGAAAACTATAGGATTTGTTCCTTTAGTGTCTCCTTGAAAGAAAAACCGTAGGAATTCTAATTTCCACTTGTCCTCCTATTCATATTCCTATTCATCAAGCACAAGACTAAGAGATAGTAGCATAATAGCATTATAACCGTACATTTTCTTGTGGTTTGACTTAATCTCACCATGCTTTTTTGCATCCTGTGATCTTCCAATTGTTGTGGATCAAACACCCAGATTGGCAGAAATCCTGTGTTTTTAAATTCTCTGTTTTGCACGTGCATTCCTATCCTATTCCTGTCTATTTCCTATCCCTGCATTGTTAGAATCCTCAAATTCAACCAAGCCCTTACTCAATTACTTCTGTTACAGATATGTGTCAAAGAAAACCTTGTGTGGTTTGTCCTGCTCCTGCGGCGCTGTGTTCCACACCACCTCAGCTGCTCCAACGATGGAAGGGTTCACCACAGCAGGGATCCGCTCTCCAGACTGTCTTTCGCCACCTCAGATCTTCTTCCCCGCCGCCGGCAGCCACGACAACTGCATTACCATCATCAACTGAGCAGATGACCTTGAGAACTATACGGGTCCACAAGAGAGGTTGTACTCTTCCGTGTCTGCTTACGTCATGCGTCGCTTAATATGATGACATGCTACATTATCGTCGTGTTCACCTATTAGACTCCGATTCAGGTCCAAACTAATGCTGAAACTTGAGTTTTTAAATGGTTGTGGGGTACATATTGGGGCAGTAATAAGTACTATCTGTCTACTATCTGGTTAATCTCCGATGTCTACTGTGAGTTTCATGTTGGGTGCAAACAAACATTAAAGGATCCATTATCTGTATTTTTTAACTAAAGCTATTATCTGCCTGCTATCATTGGTTTTGGGTCTATCCACAGTTTGCTACCATCACTCTGGATTTGTGCATGCACTCCTTACATAATATCACTATGTTTTATTCCTATGCATGCCAATTATTGTACACAATGGAACTGATCATGTAGAGCAAAAGATACGAGCCTTGAGTGGCAATAAAATTTCATGCAAACGTCGTTCCATGGTGGGCGCAAAGGCAGCCCCCCTCCACCCATTTCAGATCGTAATCAAGAGGAAGATAACTGTTCTGAGGGGGATTCAGAAGGAGAAGACCACTCCTATTTACCCCATGAGGTCTTCGCTCTAACTTGGCATGCTGATGTTGGTAATATCATGCATATGGTGCCTTGCATTGCTTACTGTATACATTAAAGATGTCATCTGCTTAGTTTAGACATGCTTTGTGTCAATGCCATCTGTTTAGTTTCTTTATCGTATATGCGAATCATGCAATGCCATCTTGTTTAGCCAGGCATCATATATGTGAATTTTGCAATGCCACCCTGGTTAGCCAGTCATCTTATATGTGAATTATATCATGCCATCATTTTTTATTACGTGTTAAATTTGTCAACAATTTTAATACACTCAATTACTCTTCATGTGCATCAACCATTCGGCATGGTCATGGAAAAATCTGGAGTGGAAACAAGGTCTTCAGAGCAGACAATGCTATCTGACGAAGCGCATGCCTTGCTGGTTACCGATAGCTCCTCAGAGGAGGATTCAGAGACAGATGACCAGTCATATTCCCCCCCCCCCCGAGGTGCATGCTCTAACTTGGCAGGGTTATGTTGCTCATATCGTGCGTATGGTATCTTGCATTGCTATGTCATTTGCTTAGTTTAGACATGCTTTGTGTGAATGCCACCTATTTAGTGTCTAATTACCATATATGTGAATTATGCAATGCCATCTTGTTGCAAGACATTATATATGTGAATTATGCAATGTTATCTTGTTGCAAGGCATTATGTATGTGAATTATGCAATGCCATGCTGTCACCTATTTTTTAAAACTAGGCCACAATAACCATGGGCTACATGTTTACTGTAGTTACCATTTCCCTCCTATGGGCCGTAGAAACAATGGGCCTTCTACGTGTTGTAGACACAATGGGCCTTCTATGGGCCGTATCATCAATGGGCCTTGTACGAGCCGTATGATCGGTTGGCCAAACATGGGCCAATAACAGACCGCATTATGGCCGTAAACGGGCTAGAGTTGGAATCGTCTGTTCATGGGCCAACCATAAAGAGCCATCGCTAATCGGCCGTATTTGATGACGTTATGAAAACGGCCCAATGTATTAACGGGCCACAAAACGAGCCGACTGTAACCTCGGGCTGAATTTAGCCCACAAGCAGAAAATGACAGTAACGGGCCGTAAGTAAACGAATGCTGGAAATGAGCCCAAGAGTAAATGGGCTCTGAGAAGGCCGAAAGATAACATGGGCTCGAAACGGACCAATGGAATAACGGGCCGTTAATGGGTATAAAGTGATACACTATTCATTACGGGCCAGTTTCACCATGGGCCGTTAATGGGTATAAAGTGATACACTGTTCACTGCGGGCCAGTTTCACCATGGGCCGTTAATGGGCCAAGAGTTACAAAGGGCCTCATATGGGCCGAAAGACGTCATGGGCCATACATGAGCCAGAAGTGAAAACATGCTGGAATCATATTGGATGGCCCAGATGACGCTACTGGGCCTAATTCGGATAGGGCGTAATGGGCCTTGGGTTAGCGGGCTGTAAATGGGCTATATGCGAACGTGCCGTTAACCGGCTTTCCATGGGCCGGCCCGCCAACTTTTGACCAAGTCAAATGGGCCGGCATTTTCACAGGAATGGGCCTCTATTGGGCCCTGCCATGTGTCCACGTATCATAGGCGCCTTCTGTCCAATGAGTGGATGACATCTGTCCCAACGATGAGCCGACACATGTTTCTTCCAGCCAATGATGATTTTACAGGTGGAAAATCCCCATTGGTCAGGGCTGTTAACGGGTTATCGGATCCAAAACCCGACCCGATAGCTTAATAGAGTTCCGTTACGGTGGATGCCACATGTCGGTCACCCTTGACGAAAGCACTTCTGTGACACGCGATTTATCGTCATGGAAGTGGACACTTCTGTGATGATAATTTTGGTAATGTCATGGAACACTTCTATGACAGCATAGGTATGACTATCTTGATTCTTTCATAAAATCGTCATGGATGTACATGCATGACAAAAAACGTGACCTACTGTGACAAACATGTATCATCATGGAAGTGTATTTTTTTGTAGTGCATCTCTGCTCCGGGGGTTTGTACCACCATGGGATTATTCAGGGGTGTAGGGGTCATGCCACTTTTTAATGCAAACTTTTGGGTGACAAATGAATGTGTGGCTCCATAATCAAACAAGATGGTTGCAGGTACTGAGTTGACAAGGAACGTACCCAACACGACATCCGGGTCTTCCTGAGCTTCTTCTGCAGTGACGTGGTTCACACGCCCCTTGCCATTGTTGGGTGGGTTGCAGGGAGCTGGGTTCCTTGGTGGCATTCCGCGGCCTTGTGTTATGCGCATTGGGGCGCGGAGCATCGGGCTTCTTGTTGGGGCACACCCTTGAGATGTGTCTCGACTGACTACATCCAAAGCAAGTGGCTTGGTTTGGGTTGTTGGTCTTGTTGCCACCACTGTTATTGGGGTTGTTGTAAGGTGGCCTAGGGTTGGCGTACTGCTGAGGCTGATAGTTGGTGCAGGGTGCAGGAGCTCTTGGCCGCTGATAGGTAGGCCTTACTGGGGTTGGCTGCCACTAGCGAGGCTTCTAGTTGCTGGAGCTACACTTGCTGATCATCTTGTGCTTACGAGTATCATCCAAAGCACATCGCTTGTCTTCAAGCATGAGTGCCTTGTTCACCAGATCATGAAAGGTTGGGCAGTCACACACAACAAGCGAGTACTGCAGAGTTTGATTAAGGCCTTCCATGAAGCGCTCTCTTTTGGCAGCATCAGTGCTGACATCCTCAAGAGCATACCTCGATAGAACACTAAACTTCTGCATGTACTCCTTGATAGTGCCACTTCCTGGCTTCAGGGCTAGGAACTCACGCTTCTTGATGGCCATGATTCCGGAAGGAATATGGGACTTACGGAACTCTGCCTTGAAGTCATTCCAAGTGATGGCTTGCCCAGCATGCATGACCTTGAATCCATGCCACCAAGCTCTAGCAGTTCCCCCGAGACAGTGGGCAGCATAAGGCACCTTCTCATGGTCTTCAGTGCAGCCGACTAGTTCCAATAGATCCTCAATGGTGCGGACCCAGTCGTCTGCACCCAAGGGTTCAGCAGTATCATGAAGGTGGGTGGTGCATGCTTCTTAAACTCAGCCAACATGGAACGTCCATTGCTGTTCCCTGTCGGCTAGCGGTTGTTGGTGACAGCTTGAGCAATCATCTGGAGGGATGCAGTGTTGGCTTGGCGTTCCTCTCGGAAGGCTTGGAGAAGCTGAGCCACGTCCATGTTCAGAGGTGGTGGCGGTGGTGGAGTTTGTCATTGGGTTTGGTCCTCGCTGGCTCCTCCTTGGGTGGATCCTCCGGCTCCTTGCTGCTGGGTAGAGTTACCAGTACGGGTTACAACAGGCATCCCGTTGGAGCGGTCAAGGTCTCGTAATTGGGAAAGATGAGGGGAAAGGAAGATAGATGGGGTGCCTAGTAAGGGGGTTGGTATGACACAAGTTGTTTTTATGCAAGGGCCAAAAGGGCCGAACACATTCATTAAGAAATCCAAATAGGTGATGTAGTCATTTACATGTTCCCGAGGGAAGAGTACGACTTCCATCAAACACATCCAAAAGCAAACACAACACTACATGGTTTCATTTGAACCATTACATGGACTCGACTTCGCATAGGGGATACACGACCTATCCTACCTTAGGGTTATGAACTAGCACACCCTAGTCTAGAGTGGTGCATATGTGGTGGAATGCTCGGTCGCGTACTCTGGCTCTTCTGGGTCTTCCTCCTTGTCGTCATCAGTTTGATTTTCTTCATTGCTCGAAGGAGTGGGGGAGTGGAGGAGCTCAACACGGTGTTGCTTTTGCCAGTGGTGTGATGAAGAGCTTGTAGTAGTCCCTTGCTGTCATTCCGTGTTGCTAGGGTGGTTCTCCATCCTTGGTAGGTGCATCTACTGGGGGCCTTCCGCCTATATGCGACTACAGGTTGTCCAGGGGGATCACCTTCCTTCTTGATCCTATTCGTCTTCCCTGCGCTTGGCGAAGAAGTGCCTTGGTCTCATGGAGTTCCCATTGGAGCTCCATTGACTCCGAGGCCAAGTGTTGTGCCAAGCTGTTGGCACAAAGGCTAAAGTAGGTCTAGAACCGGAGTGGAAGTCCTTCCTCGAGTGGTGGAGCTAGTGCGCTGCTCTCATCCTCACCCTCCTTCCGATAAGGCAAGAAGCGGGTTGCCAACTCGTCTGCCATCTCTGGAAGAAGGTCTCGAAGGCTAGTTAGTGCCTTGAGTGTTGCACTCAACGGCGAGGACCAGTGTTGCCATCTGTGGCCCCTCAAAGAACCAACTTGTTGCAGGGTCATTAGCCTTCATAATTACTTCCACATGGTATTCCGCCTCGGTGTCATTGATCCAATGCTCATGGTAGGTGAAAATGGTGGCTCGGTGAAACTGTCACTCTCAGAGGCTATCCTCAAGAAGCACATGGAATCCGATGGTCAGGAAGTCTTCTGGTACGGGAGCCATCTACAAAGGTTGAATGTGAGAAGTTAATAGGGGAAATATATCTTGGGTTGGGTAAGCTTAAGAAAAGAAGAGAAGTTTAGATGGTTTAGAAAAATGGTCTCATCCTAACTAATGTCCATGATAACTAAGGCTTCCTACAGTCAGGATGGCTCTGATACCAGCTCTGTGGGGACCCCGACCCATACGTCGAGATCATAGAATGCACGTGTACAATGATCCTAGAGATGAATTGTCGGGGAAGCTGATCCACGAACACCTATGGGGCCGGCGGACCGGGCCCCTTTCGGTTCGGTGGGGGGCAGAGATCGCACGAAGAGCGGATCGAGGCGAAGCACACGAGCAGTTTACCCAGCTTCGGAGCTCTCCGGAGAGATAATACTCCTACTGCTGCTTGTCTGATTGTATTGAGTTCTTGCTCGGGAGCGCTGAGTGCTACAGTACACTCGAGCTGCTAACGAGACCGAGCGTGAGTGTTTTCTGGCTTCGAACCCTCCTCTACGTTGCGCAGGGGCCTCCTTTTATACGCACAAGGGGTCACCGACAGGTGGCAACGTAGACAAGGGTAAAAATGGAAAAAGAGGGGTGGTTGGTACAGCTACCCGTACAGTGCATCCTACCTAACCCTGACGGCAGGGGACAAAGGCATTAAATGCCCGTCTGCGTCGCCCAAACAGTGCAAAAAGGACCGTCAGGGACGCCACCGCTTGCCACGATGGCGATCTTGTCAGCGTCGTTTGCCACCTCGCACCGCTGGCTACACAGCCTCCTGCCACGCGCGCCTGGAAAGACCCCAAGGCGACACGTTGGTGGATGTGCTGGAGCGTGGGTACAGAGTGGTAGCCTGCCGCGGCAAGCGCCTTGCTGCGGCCGTTGTCTTGTCGCGTCCAGAAGCTTGTTGCTCACCGGGCCTTGCCGGGACGCGTGGCGCGTCACGGCAAGTTCCTTGAGATGCCTTGGTTGGCCTTCCCGGCAAGCTCCTCTTGCCGGGGCCTTGTCTCCTTGGCTTAAATACTTTGTCCTTGAATGGCTCCAAAGGAACCATGGAGGACCTTGGTGGTCACCCGGCAAGCCTTACCGCGGGGCGCTGCGACTGCCCGTGCACAAGTTCGGGATACTAGGGTACCCCTACTCTAGTACACCGACGCCAAAGATGTCGGGGATGCTGATCCACGAACACCTATGGGGCCGGCGGATCGGGCCCCTTTCAGTTCGGCGGGGGGGGGGGGGGGGGCGGAGATCGCACGAAGAGAGGATCGAGGCGAAGCACACGAGCAGTTTACCCAGCTTCGGAGCTCTCCGGAGAGATAATATTCCTACTGCTGCTTGTCTGATTGTATTGAGTTCTTGCTCAGGAGCGCTGAGTGCTACAGTACACTCGAGCTGCTAACGAGACCGAGCGTGAGTGTTTTCTGGCTTCGAACCCTCCTCTACATTGCGTAGGGGCCTCCTTTTATACACACAAGGGGTCACCGACAGGTGGCAACGTAGACAAGGGTAAAAATGGAAAAGGAGGGGTGGTTGGTACAGCTACCCGTACACTGCATCCTACCTAACCCTGACGGCAGGGGACAAAGGCATTAAATGCCCGTCTGCGTCGCCCAATCAGTGCAAAAAGGACCGTCAGGGACGCCACCACTTGCCACGATGGCGATCTTGTCAGCGTCGTTTGCCACCTCGCACCGCTGGCTGCACAGCCTCCTGCCACGCGCGCCTGGAAAGACCCCAAGGCGACACGTTGGTGCATGTGCTGGAGCGTGGGTACAGAGTGGTAGCCTGCCGCGGCAAGCGCCTTGCCGCGACCGTTGTCTTGTCGCGTCCGGAAGCTTGTCGCTCACCGGGCCTTGCCGGGACGCGTGGCGTGTCACGGCAAGTTCCTTGAGATGCCTTGGTTGGCCTTCCCGGCAAGCTCCTCTTGCCGGGGCCTTGTCTCCTTGGTTTAAATACTTTGTCCTTGAATGGCTCCAAAGGAACCACGGAGGACCTTGGCGGTCACCCGGCAAGCCTTGCCGCAGGGCGCTGCGACTGCCCGTGCACAAGTTCGGGATACTAGGGTACCCCTACTCTAGTACACCGACAGGAGCCCCCGGGCCTGGGCCACACACGGTGCCGAGCGCTGTTGGGCTAGGCCCAAAACAGGGCACGGGCACGCGCGGCCTGGGTTACGCCGTATCTTACTCCGTATCCACCGCGCCCTCCCCCAACGGCACGCGTCGAATGCGGCATCGTGGGAGAGATCGTGGGTGGTTTCTTTATTCGGAAGGACGAAACGTCCGCCCCCTCCCTCTTTATAAGCAGGGGAAACAGGGGCAGTTCGCCCATCTCGCTGGTTGTTACTCCAACTTCACAAATCTCCGCCGCTCCCCCCTTCTTCCCGAAGCTGAAAGAGAGCAGCGCTCCGCCCCCATTGCCACCAGCACCACCAATGCCGTCGATCTCCCTCACCACCTCCGCCATGGCTCCGAAAGCCGGCAAGGGAAGGGCGTGAAATCTGTCAAGGCGCAGCGGCTCGCGGCGCTGCGAAAGGAGCGGGCCATCTTCCCCCCTCAGCTTGGCGTGAAGGAGCTGAGGGAGTACTACTACCTTTTCTGGTCGACGGAGACGCGAGCGCATCCGCGCACGAAGGTACTCCCGGCCGCTGCTTCGGAACTAGCTCCAAACGGGTACCCCTTCTTCGTGCTGTTCTTCTACTGCGGGCTCTGCCCGCCCTTCTCTGAATTCTTCTGTGACATCATGAACACCTACGGGTTCCGTCTCCTTGACTTCACCCCCAACGCCATTCTGACCATGGCAGTTTTTGCACATCTCTGCGAAAACTTTGTCGGAGTCCACCCTGTTGGGGAACGTAGCAGAAATTCAAAATTTTCCTACGTGTCACCAAGATCTATCTATGGAGAAACTAGCAACGAGGGGAAGGAGAGTGCATCTACATACCCTTGTAGATCGCTAAGCGGAAGCGTTCAAGTGAACGGGGTTGAAGGAGTCGTTCTCGTCGTGATTCAAATCACCGATGATCAAGTGCCGAACGCACGGCACCTCCGCGTTCAACACACGTACATCCCGGTGACGTCTCCCACGCCTTGATCCAGCAAGGAGAGAGGGAGAGGTTGAGGAAGACTCCATCCAGCAGCAGCACAACGGCGTGGTGGTGGTGGAGGAGCGTGGTAATCCCGCAGGGCTTCGCCAAGCACCATGGGAGAGGAGGAGTAGGGAGAGAGGTAGGGCTGCACCAAGAGGGATAGAACTCATGTGTATGGCAGCCCCAAACCTCAACTATATATAGGGGGAAGGGGGGGCTGCGCCCCCTTTAGGGTTTCCCACCCCCAAGGGGTGCGGCCAGCCCTAGATGGCAAAGGGGGTGGTGGCCAAGAGGGGAGAGGAGAGGGAGGCGCACCAATATGGGCCTTAAGGCCCATCTGGACTAGGGTTTGCCCCCTCCCACTCTCCCTTGCGCCTTGCACCCTTGGGGGGCGCACCAGCCCTCCTAGGGGCTGGTCCCCTCCCACACTTGGCCCACGCAACCTGCTGGGGCAGGTGGCCCCACTTGGTGGACCCCCGGGACCCTCCCGGTGGTCCCGGTACAATACCGATATCGCCCGAAACTTTTCCGGTGACCAAAACAGGACTTCCCATATATAAATCTTTACCTCCGGACCATTCCGGAACTCCTCGTGACGTCCGGGACCTCATCCGGGACTCCGAACAACAATCGGTTACCACATACAAGCTTCCTTTATAACCCTAGCGTCACCGAACCTTAAGTGTGTAGACCCTACGGGTTCGGGAGACATGCAGACATGACCGAGACGTTCTCCGGTCAATAACCAACAGCGGGATCTGGATACCCATGTTGGCTCCCACATGTTCCACGATGATCTCATCGGATGAACCACGATGTCAAGGACTTAATCAATCCCGTATTCAATTCCCTTTGTCTATCGGTATGTTACTTGCCCGAGACTCGATTGTCGGTATCCAATACCTTGTTCAATCTCGTTACCGGCAAGTCACTTTACTCGTTCCGTAACACATCATCCCGTGATCAACTCCTTGGTCACATTGCGCATATGATGATGTCCTACCGAGTGGGCCCAGAGATACCTCTCCGTTTACACGGAGTGACAAATCCCAGTCTCGATCCGCATAAAACAATAGATACTTTCGGAGATACCTGTAGTGCACCTTTATAGTCACCCAGTTACGTTGTGACGTTTGATACACCCAAAGCACTCCTACGGTATCCAGGAGTTACACGCTCTCATGGTCGAAGGAAGAGATACTTGACATTGGCAAAGCTCTAGCAAATGAACTACACAATCTTTTGTGCTAGTCTTAGGATTGGGTCTTGTCCATCACATCATTCTCCTAATGATGTGATCCCGTTATCAACGACATCGAATGTCCATAGCCAGGAAACCATGACTATCTGTTGATCACAATGAGCTAGTCAACTAGAGGCTTACTAGGGACATATTGTGGTCTATGTATTCACACGTGTATTACGATTTCCGGATAATACAGTTATAGCATGAATAAAAGACTATTATCATGAACAAAGAAATATAATAATAATCAATTTATTATTGCCTCTAGGGCGTATTTCCAACAGTCTCCCACTTGCACTAGAGTCAATAATCCAGTTCACATCGCCATGTGATTAACACTCACAGGTCACATCGCCATGTGACTAATACCCAAGAGTTTACTAGAGTCAGTAGTCTAGTTCACATCACTATGTGATTAACACTCAATGAGTTTTATGTTTGATCATGTTACTTGTGAGAGAGGTTTTAGTCAACGGGTCTGAACCTTTCAGATCCGTGTGTGTTTTACAAATCTCTATGTCATCTCCTAGATGCAGCTACCACGCTCTATTTGGAGCTATTCCAAACAACTGTTCTACTTGGAGCTATTCTAAATTATTGCTCCATTATATGTATCCGGTCTCTCTACTCAGAGCTATCCGGATAGGTGTCAAGCTTGCATCGACATAACCCTTTACGACGAACTCTTTTACCACCTCCATAATCGAGAAAATTCCTTAGTCCACTAGTTACTAAGGATAACTTTGACCGCTGTCCTGTGAGCCATTCTTGGATCACTCTTGTACCCCTTGACTGACTCATGGCAAGGCACACTTCAGGTGCGGTACACATCATAGCATACTGAAGAGCCTAAGTTTTAAGCATAGGGGACGACCTTCGTCCTTTCTCTCTATTCTGCCGTGGTCGAGCTTTAAGTCTTAACTTCGTACCTTACAACTCAGGCAAGAACTCCTTCTTTGACTGGTCCATCTTGAACACCTTCAAGATCATGTCAAGGTATGTGCTAATTTGAAAGTACTATTAAGCATTTTGATCTATCCTTATAGATCTTGATGCTCAATGTTCAAGTAGCTTAATCCAGGTTTTCTATTGAAAAACACCTTTCAAATAACCCTATATGCTTTCTAGAAATTCTACATCATTTCTGATCAACATATACTCATCAGAAATTCTATAGTGCTCCCACTCACTTCTTTGGAAATACAAGTTTTTCATAAAACTTTGTACAAACCCAAAATCTTTGATCATCTCATCAAAGTGTACATTCCAACTCCGAGATGCTTACTCCAGTCCTTGGAAGGATCGCTGGAGCTTTGCATACTTATTAGCATCTTTCGGGATTGACAAAACCTTCCGGTTGTATCACATACAACCTTTCCTCATTAAAATCGTCGAGTAAACAATGTTTTGACATCCTATCTGCAAGATTTCATAAATAATGCAGTATTCGCTAATATAATTCCAACAGACTCTTAGCATCGCTACGAGTGAGAAAATCTCATCGTAGTCAACTCCTTGAATTTGTCGGAAAACATCTTAACGACAAGTCGAGCTTTCTTAATGGTGACATTTACCATCATTGTCCGTCTTCCTTTTGAAATCCATCTATACTCATTAGCCTTACGACCATCGAGCCGTTCTGCCAAAGTCTACACTTTGTTTTCATACATGGATCCTCTCTCGGATTTTATGGCCTCAAGCCATTTATCGGAATCCGGGCCCACCATCGCTTCTCCATAGCTCCTAGGTTCATTGTTGTCCAGCAACATGACTTCCAAGACAGGATTACGTACCACTCTGAAGTAGTATGTATCCTTGTCATCCCACGAGGTTTGGTAGTGACTTGATCCGAAGTTTCATGATCAATATCATAAGCTTCCACTTCAATTGGTGTAGGTGCCACGGGAACAACTTCCTGTGCCCTGCTACACACTGGTTGAAGTGATGGTTCAATAACCTCATCAAGTCTCCACCATCCTCCCACTCAATTCTTTCAAGAGAAACTTTTCCTCGAGAAAGGACCCGATTCTAGAAACAATCCTTTATTGCTTTCGGATCTGAGACAGGAGGCATACCCAACTGTTTTTGGGTTGTCCTATGAAGATGTATTTATCCGCTTTGGGTTCGAGCTTATCAGCCTGAAACTTTTTCACATAAGCGTCGCAGCCCCAAACTTTTAAGAAACGACAACTTAGGTTTCTCTAAACCATAATTCACACGGTGTCATCTCAACAGAATTACGTGGTGCCCTATTTAAAGTGAATGTGGTTGTCTCTAATGCCTAACCCATGAACGATAGTGGTAATTCGATAAGAGACATCGTGGTACGCACCATATCCAATAGGGTGCAACTATGATGTTCGGACACACCATCACATTATGGTGTTCCAGGCGGTATTAATTGCGAAACAATTTCCACAATGTATTAATTGTGTGCCAAAACTCGTAACTCAGATATTCATCTCTATGATCATATCATAGACATTTTATCCTCTTGTCACAATGATCTGCTACTTCACTCTGAAATTACTTGAACCATTCAATAATTCAGACTTGTGTTTCATCAAGAAAATATTCTCAACATTTACTCGAATCATCTGTGAAGTAAGAACATAACGATATTCACTGCATGCCTCAGCACTCATTGGACTGCACACATCAAAATGTGTTACTTCCTACAAGTTGCTATCTTGTTCCATCTTACTGAAAACGAGGCTTTTCAGTCATCTTGCCCATGTGGTATGATTTGCATATCTCAAGTGATTCAAAATCAAGTGAGTCCAAACGATCCATTTGCATGGAGTTTCTTCATGCATATACACCAATAGACATGGTTCGCATGTCTCAAACTTTTCAAAACGAGTGAGTCCAAAGATCCATCAACATGGAGCTTCTTCATGCGTTTTATACCATTATGACTTACATGGCAGTGCCACAAGTAAGTGGTACTATCATTACTATCTTATATCTTTTGGCATGAAAATGTGTATCACTACGATCGAGATTCAATAAACCATTCAGGTTTAATACTAATCTTGATGGTAGAGGGAGCGTGCGATGTTTGATTATATCAAACTTGGAAACACTTCCAACACATATTGTTAGCTCTCCTTTAGCTAGTCTCCGTTTATTCCGTAGCCTTTTATTTTGAGTTACTAACACTTAGCAACTGAACCGGTATCTAATACCCTGGTGCTACTAGGAGTACTAGTAAAGTACACATTAACATAATGTATATCCAATATACTTCTATCGACCTTGCCAGCCTTCTCATCCACCAAGTATCTAGGGTAATCTTGCTCCAGTGGTTGTTCCCCTTATTACAGAAGCACTTAGTCTTGGGTTTGGGTTCAACCTCGGGTTTCTTCATTGGTGCAGCAGCTGATTTGCCGTTTCATGAAGTATCCCTTCGTTCCCTTGCCCTTCTTGAAACTAGTGGTTTCATCAACCATCAACAATTGATGCTCCTTCTTGATTTCTACTTTCGCGATGTCAAACAACGCGAATACCTCAAGGATCATCATCTCTATCCTTGATATGTTATAGTTCATCACGAAGCTCTAGCAGCTTGGTGGCAATGACATTTGGGGAAACATCACTATCTCATTTGGAAGATCAACTCCCACTCGATTCAAGTGATTGTTGCACTCAGACAATTTGAGCACAAGCTCAACAATTGAGCTTTTCTCCCTTAGTTTGCAGGCTAAGAAAATCGTCGGAGGTTTTATACCTCTTGACATGGGCACGAGCCTGAAATCCCAATTTCAGCCCTCGAAACATCTCATATGTTCTGCGATGTTTCGAAAAACGTCTTTGATGCCTCTACTTAAACCATTTAACTGAACTATCACGTAGTTATCAAAACATGTATGTCCGATGTTCGCAACATCCACAAACGACGTTTGGGGTTCAGCACACTAAGCGGTGCATTAAGGACATAAGCTTTCTACTGATCGCATAATCGCTACTGTCAACTTTCAACTATATTTTCTCTAGGAACATATCTAAAACAGTAGAACTAAAGCGCGAGCTACGGCATAATTTGCAAAAAGGTCTTTTGACTATGTTCAAGATAATTAAGTTCATCTTATGAACTCCCACTTAGATAGACATCCCTCTCGTTATCTAAGTGATCACATGATCCGAGTCAACTAGGCCGTGTCTGATCATCACGTGAGACGGACTAGTCATCATCGGTGAACATCTTTATGTTGATCGTATCTACCATACGACTCATGCTCGACCTTTCGGTCTCCGTGTTCCGAGGCCATGTCTGTACATGCTAGGTTCGTCAAGTTAACCCTAAGTGTTTTCGCTGTGTAAAACTGTCTTACACCCGTTGTATGTGAACGTAAGAATCCATCACACCCGATCATCACGTGGTGCTTAGAAGCGACGAACTGTAGCAACGGTGCACAGTTAGGGGAGAACACTTCTTGAAATTTTGTAAGGGATCATCTTATTTACTACCGTCGTCCTAAGTAAACAAGATGCATAATCATAATAAACATCACATGCAATTATATAGTTGTGACATGATATGGCCAATATCATATAGCTCCATTGATCTCCATCTTCGGGGCTCCATGATCATCTTGTCACCGGCTTGACACCATGATCTCCATCATCATGATCTCCATCATCGTGTCTTCATGAAGTTGTCACGCCAACGACTACTTCTACTTCTATGGCTAACGCGTTTAGCAATAAAGTAAAGTAAGTTACATGGCGTTCTTCAATGACACGCAGGTCATACAATAAATAAAGACAACTCCTATGGCTCCTGCCGGTTGTCATACTCATCGACATGCAAGTCGTGATTCCTATTACAAGAACATGATCAATCTCATACATCACATATATATCATTCATCACATCCTTTTGGCCATATCACATCACATGACATACCCTGCAAAAACAAGTTAGACGTCCTCTAATTGTTGTTGCATGTTTTACGTGGCTGCTATGGGTTTCTAGCAAGAACGTTTCTTACCTACGCAAAACCACAACGTGATATGCCAATTGCTATTTACCCTTCATAAGGACCCTTTTCATCGAATCCGTTCCGACTAAAGTGGGAGAGACTGGAACCCGCTAGCCACCTTATGCACCAAGTGCATGTCAATCGGTGGAACCTGTCTCACGTAAGAGTACGTGTAAGGTCGGTCCGGGCCGCTTCATCCCACAATACCGTCGAAACAAGATTGGACTAGTAACGGTAAGCATATTGAACAACATAAACGCCCACAACTACTTTTTGTTCTACTCGTGCAAAGAATCTATGCAATAGACCTAGCTCATGATGCCACTGTTGGGGAACGTAGCAGAAATTCAAAATTTTCCTACGTGTCACCAAGATCTATCTATGGAGAAACTAGCAACGAGGGGAAGGAGAGTGCATCTACATACCCTTGTAGATCGCTAAGCGGAAGCGTTCAAGTGAACGGGGTTGAAGGAGTCGTTCTCGTCGTGATTCAAATCACCGATGATCAAGTGCCGAACGCACGACACCTCCGCGTTCAACACACGTACAGCCCGGTGACGTCTCCCACGCCTTGATCCAGCAAGGAGAGAGGGAGAGGTTGAGGAAGACTCCATCCAGCAGCAGCACAACGGCGTGGTGGTGGTGGAGGAGTGTGGTAATCCCGCAGGGCTTCGCCAAGCACCATGGGAGAGGAGGAGTAGGGAGAGAGGTAGGGCTGCACCAAGAGGGATAGAACTCATGTGTATGGCAGCCCCAAACCTCAACTATATATAGGGGGAAGGGGGGGTTGCGCCCCCTTTAGGGTTTCCCACCCCCAAGGGGTGTGGCCAGCCCTAGATGGCAAAGGGGGTGGCGGCCAAGAGGGGAGAGGAGAGGGAGGCGCACCAATATGGGCCTTAAGGCCCATCTGGACTACGGTTTGCCCCCTCCCACTCTCCCTTGCGCCTTGCACCCTTGTGGGGGGCGCACCAGCCCTCCTAGGGGCTGGTCCCCTCCCACACTTGGCCCACGAAACCTGCTGGGGCAGGTGGCCCCACTTGGTGGACCCCCGGGACCCTCCCAGTGGTCCCGGTACAATACCGATATCGCCCGAAACTTTTCCGGTGACCAAAACAGGACTTCCCATATATAAATCTTTACCTCCGGACCATTCCGGAACTCCTCGTGACGTCCGGGACCTCATCCGGGACTCCGAACAACAATCGGTTACCACATACAAGCTTCCTTTATAACCCTAGCGTCACCGAACCTTAAGTGTGTAGACCCTACGGGTTCGGGAGACATGTAGACATGACCGAGACGTTCTCCGGTCAATAACCAACAGCGGGATCTGAATACCCATGTTGGCTCCCACATGTTCCACGATGATCTCATCGGATGAACCACGATGTCAAGGACTTAATCAATCCCGTATTCAATTCCCTTTGTCTATCGGTATGTTACTTGCCCGAGACTCGATCGTCGGTATCCAATACCTTGTTCAATCTCGTTACCGGCAAGTCACTTTACTCGTTCCGTAACACATCATCCCGTGATCAACTCCTTGGTCACATTGTGCATATGATGATGTCCTACCGAGTGGGCCCAGAGATACCTCTCCGTTTACACGGAGTGACAAATCCCAGTCTCGATCCGCATAAAACAATAGATACTTTCGAAGATACCTGTAGTGCACCTTTATAGTCACCCAGTTATGTTGTGACGTTTGATACACCCAAAGCACTCCTACGGTATCCAGGAGTTACACGCTCTCATGGTCGAAGGAAGAGATACTTGACATTGGCAAAGCTCTAGCAAATGAACTACACGATCTTTTGTGCTAGTCTTAGGATTGGGTCTTGTCCATCACATCATTCTCCTAATGATGTGATCCCGTTATCAACGACATCCAATGTCCATAGCCAGGAAACCATGACTATCTGTTGATCACAACGAGCTAGTCAACTAGAGGCTTACTAGGGACATATTGTGGTCTATGTATTCACACGTGTATTACGATTTCCGGATAATACAGTTATAGCATGAATAAAAGACTATTATCATGAACAAAGAAATATAATAATAATCAATTTATTATTGCCTCTAGGGCATATTTCCAACACACCCAAACGTAGCTCTTTTTCGCCACTTCTTTATGCCCCGAGTCAAGAGAGGAGAGCCTCTTGCCGGCGGGATCGCCTGGATCTCGAGAGTCGGCAAGAAAGAAGCTTATCTAGAGGGAGAGCTCTGCAGCAAGTGGGAGGAATGGAGAGCAGAGTGGTGCTGGATTGTCGAGGAGAACACACAGCCATTTACTGCCCTGCACCAAGCCCCAATAGTGCGCGGCAATGATTGGAGCAACGTGGCCCCGGAAGACGACAGGTTGAAGATTGCCGTCACCCGGATCCTACGCCTCAGGCTTGCCGGGCTCACCGTAGGCGCCGTTGGCGCAGATTTTCTTCGCCGCCGCATCGCCCCCTTGTAGGAGAGGAGGAGACCCGCCTGGGAGTTCCAGAACTCGGCGGATATCATGAGGCTGCGCCCGGGCCTCAACTTCAACTTCACTATCCTGGAGCTGGACGCGATGCTCCTGGAACTGTTCAAGCGCGATCCTCAACATCCATTCATGTTGCCGAGGGGTGTCGTTCCATTGTGCAACAACTCCGCGCTCGACCGCATCCGCGCAATGATGCTGCTGTGTGACTCGCACGGAATCGTCCCGACTTGGCAAGAGCCTGCAGACGACATTGTGCGGGATTTCTTTGACGGCTTGGTAGAAGTGCCGGTCCGCGCCGACGAGCAGAAGAGCCTTACTCAAGACACGACCGACGCGGAGATGCAGCGCATCACCACTAGGCTGGAAGAGGCGGCGGCAGCCGATGCTGCGGGTGAGTTTGGATTCACCATGGAGGAGGCAGAGGCAGCAGAGGTGGCAAGGCTTGCCGAGCGAGAGGAGTTTGCCGGCGAGGAAGAGCTTGTCGGGCCTGAAGATGAGCCGAGCGAGCCCGGCGAGGGAGAGCTCGTCGGACCCGAACCTTCAGACAGCTTGCTGCAAGCGGAGCCCCCAGCTCCACCAAGAAGGCGTCTCCGCAAGGCCGCAGACGTAGCGGGGCGGCAGACGGGTCAACAGCCGCCGAGCCGCGCGACGCGCTCTACCGCGGCAAGCACTGTTGCCGCGGGAGCGCCTCACGCCGCTGCGGCAACTGGGGCGGGGTCTTCCCGGTCCACCGCTACTGCCCCTGCCAAGCGGGCAAGGGAACCTACTCCTCCGCCTCGTCGCGCCGGAGGCAAGCCGGACTTTGATCTCTCCGCGCTCAGCTCCGACGAGGAAGAAGAAGAGTAAGATTCTTTGTTGTTCTTGTAGTTCTTCAATTTGTTGTTTTGTCTTGTATCTGATTTTCTTTGCTCTGAACCTGTTCCTTTTCAGGACTCTGGCCCAGAGAGCGGCGAAGAGAGCCAAGGCCCCAGTGATTGTCATCGAGGATGATCCCATTGTGACGGCAAGGGACATGTCTGAGACCACCTTGCCGGAGCCGGCAACTATTCCCCAAAGCAGCCCCCAGCGCAGCCCCCAGCGTAAGTATATGGTTGACTTCCTGCTGTCTGGTGCGCATGGGTGCTCTTTCTTTGCTGATATCTGACTGCTGATTTGTGCAGGAGCAGAGCAGCTTCACCAGGAGTGCTCGGAAGCCGCTCCCGAAGTGCCATCTACTTCGACTACACCGCCAAGGGAGGATTCCCCGGCAAGGGAGCGTTCTCCGGCAAGGGAGAATTCTCCGGCAAGGGATAGTTCTCTGGCAAGGGATAGCGCCAGCGACCCTCCGGTGGTTGAGACCACGACTGCAGGTCCTAGTACAGGTAAGCCACTTGCTTGAAAACTTCCCTTTGGTTCTTCTTCTTTTGATTTTCTTTTTTGCATATTTGCGTGACTTCTCTCCCTTTTCCGTTCGTCAGATCCACCTGCCACGGAGCCGATGGAAACCGAGGTCGCCGGCGAGGAGGGCGCGCGCGGCGACACCGACGACGCTGTTGCCACCGAAGGAGAAGCCGGTGCTGATGATCCCGCCGGCGAAGAGGCCGCCAAGGCTGCCGCCGCAGAAGCTGGCGAGGGATCCGGCAATCGCACCGACGGCCCCGAGGCCGCAGGAGCGCCAGGCGCTGCGCCGACCGCCGATCCCTCCGCCGCTGCTGCAGAGCCAGGCTCCGAAGAGCCCCAGCCCGGCGCCTACTTGAAGGCCGGCGATGGCATCTACATCAATCTCCCCTGGGCGTCAAGCTCCAGGGCGCCGGTCAAAGGAGAAATTCTGGATGGAGAGGTGCTCGCCTCCGCTGGGCTGATGTTGGTCGACACGCCAAGCAGCAGCAGCGACGAGCCTGAGGAGGAGCGGCTGCTGCGGAAGCTGCTGTCGCTCTACTGTGCTCGACAAGCCAAGCTGGCATCCCGAGAAGCACTTGTCGCGAAGGCGGGAGTGGACATCGAGAAGCGGGCGGAGGAGCTCCGGGGTCTCAAACAGGAAGCCCTCCGGTCCCTGGCGGAGGAGTGGGAGCAACTTCTCGAGGAGCGTAAAGCCTTCCTCCTCGCGAAGGCTGAAGTTGAAGAGCAACAGCGGCTCGCTGCCGAGAAGCTGTCTGCGCAGGAAGGTGAGTTGGCGCAGCGGAAGGTCAACCTTGATAGCCACGAGGAGGAGCTTGCTGCGCGCGAGCAAGCAATTGGCGGGGCTCTCAAGGAAGCAAAGGATGCTACCGCAGCTGCCGAGGCCGCCAAGAAGGAGCTGGAGACGAAGGTAGCACAGCTGGAGGCTGATCTCAGGGCGAGCGGCGAGGAGCTTGCCGCGCTCAAGCGTGAGCGCGAGAAGGACGCTGCCGCTCATGGTGAGCTGTAGGGCCTTCTTGCTGAGAGGAGCAAGGAGCTCAGTGCCGCCAAGGATTCCAATGCAGATCTTGAGTTGAAGCTGGCTACTTTGACTCAGACGCTGGACGGCGCCAGGGAGCGGGAGGTGGCCTTGTCGGAGAAGATCAAGGCCGACGAGGCGCTGCTGGCGAGTGCTGCTGCCGCCCAGGATACTTTTAGGGAGACTGTGGAGCACTGGACCGAGGGTCTGGTGAATGTTGCCACAGCCATCGACGGGGAGCTGGCGCAGCTGGGGATGGAGGATCTCGGGTACTCCTCCGATGAGCACCTCCAACCCAGCGCCAAGCTCAGCTTGTTCTTCAAAGGCGTGGCGACGGCCCTCCAGCGACTCTGGGAGAAGATCCCAAAGCAGCTGGCCGACGAGTCGTGCAAGATCTGCGCGGGAGTTCTTCAGAAGGTGTTGATGAAGGTGGCCTTCCGCAACCCAGGCCTCAACCTCACCAACGTCCTCAGGTCCTTGCCGCCGGATGCTGATCTGGAGGCGCTCAAGGCCCTTGTCGCACCCATTTTGGACAAGGTGAGCGAAATCAAGAGGGTTGAGGGCGATCGCTTAGACTAGGCCGGCCGTTTTCTCTTTTTTCCTTGTCGCTGTTGGTCATGTTATGAGAACAATCTGTTAGAGCTGCGACAAGTTATCTTGTAATATAACTCTATTTTGGGTAGAGATTGCTATGTTATTTCCTTTACTTGATTCCTTCCTTTGTATGTTTTTGCCCTACGCTTTTAGGGAACTTGTCGGCGCAGGCACCTGAGCCGCGAGCGCTGAGTGCGGGACGTCAGCAGCCTGCTGGCGGTGCCGCTTCCGAGAAGAAACCTTGTCGCAACTAGTCGCAGCTCACTTAAGTTGTTGAGCGGACTCGAAACAAAGTAAGGGCGCAACTAGCTACGAGTTGGTTCCTCCGCGCACAGGTTTTCCATACAAAGCACGGTCGTTCGAGGAAGATAACTTAAAAATTTAAAAACTGATTGCTCAAACTTTGACAACTTAGCTTTTCTGTCACTTGCTTTCCGGTAAGGCGAAAACTTGCTTGAATGACGCCTGGTCCACACCATTATCTTCTCCTTTCCCCCCGGCAAACTTGTGTGCGAGGGAACCTTCCTTTCCTTTTTGAGAAAAAGAAAGAAGAGAAAATAAAGATATGGAGCCTTACGACTCGTTATTGCTTACCGGGGGTAGGCGCTGCACAAAATGTCAGATAACGTATGCAAAGATAGTAGAAAGCATGAAATTGACAAGATGTGCGGAGCACATGAGCTTTACTTATGCACGGGGTCTGCGCCCGGCTTCGTACAAAGGATTACATGCAACATCGGCAAGACTTGTACAAAAGGTGGTTGCCGGAACAGGTTCCGACAACCGCGCCTTACGGGTAAAACTTACGAAGATGCTCAATGTTCCAGGAGTTGCTCACCGGAATGCCATCTTCGGTCTCAAGGCGGACAGCGCCAGGCCTAGTGACTCGTTTCACCCGGTAAGGGCCTTCCCACTTTGGCGTCAACTTGTTGGAATTCTTGGCAGACTGAATGCTCCGAAGAACAAGGTCGCCTTCCTCGAGACTTCTAGCACTAACTTTGAGGCTATGGTAGCGGCGCAAAGCTTGCTGGTATCGAGCAGCTCATATAGCGGCCTGAAGACGGTCTTCCTCAAGGAGCAGCGCGTCATCTTGTCGCAACTGCTCTTGCTCAAGCTCATCATAAGCGAGCACTCGAGGTGACCCGTATACGAGTTCCGTGGGGAGAACTGCCTCTGCTCCATAGACTAGAGCGAAAGGTGTCTGGCCAGTGGCTCGATTTGGCATCGTCCTGATCGACCAAAGAACCACCGGCAGCTCCTCAATCCAGTTCTTTCTGCACTTGCGCAGCCTGTCGAAAGTTCTGGTCTTGAGCCTGCGCAGCACTTCAGCATTCGCCCTCTCCGCTTGACCGTTGCTTCTCGGATGAGCAACAGAAGCGAAGCAGACCTTGGCGCCAAGATCCTGGACGTACTGCATGAAGGTCCGGCTCGTGAATTGTGTGCCGTTGTCGGTGATGATCCTGTTAGGGATCCCGAAGCGGCAAACAATCGACCTGAAGAACTTGACTGCTGACTGTGCTGTCACCTTCCTCACTGCTTCCACTTCCGACCACTTTGTGAACTTGTCGATTGCAACGTACAAGTACTCAAATCCCCCGACAGCTCGGGGAAAGGGGCCGAGGATGTCGAGCCCCCAGACCGAAAATGGCCAGGATAAAGGGATCGTCTGGAGAGCTTGAGCTGGCTGGTGTATCTGCTTGGAATGGAACTGGCACGCTTCAGAATTGGTTACTTGTGCAGTTCCATCCTGGAGGGCTGTTGGCCAAAAGAAACCTTGCCAGAACGCTTTGCCGGCAAGTGCTCTTGCGCCTATGTCGTGACCACATATGCCTCCATGTATCTCTGCCAACAGCTCTTGTCCGTCTTCCCGGTGAATAAACTTCAATTTCACGCCGTTGAGTCTTCTTCTGTACAGTGTGCTATCGACAAACTGGTACATACTTGACTGCCGGGCTACTCTTTCCGCTTCTTCTTGCTCTTCGGGAAGCTCCCCTGTTTGAAGGAAATGGACAATCTGTTGCGCCCATGCTGGAGCCTGCGGCTCGACAACAAGGACTAAAGGCACATCTGCTGCTGCGGGAACATCCGCTCCTACGGCAAGAACCTGCGGCTCAGCCGGAGCTTGATGTTCCCCGGCAAGCTTGCCGGAGCAAAACTTGTCGGGAGCGTTTGCTTCAATGGAACAAACCCAAGGGCTCGCCGGAGCAGACTGCTCCTCAGCACCCTTAGTGTTGATTTTGATGACCTTCTTGGCGGAGGCTTCGGGGAGCTCTGCCAGAAAATAGTCACCAGAAATCAACTTCCTCTTCTTGCTCTGTCCAGTTGATGGCGTTACGGATGGTTGAGTCAGCTTGAGCACAAAGATCCCTGGTTCCACAGGTAACTTAAGTGCAGCGCACTTCGACAGGCCATCGGCAATGTCATTTTGAGCTCTTGGAACATGTTCCATCTATAGGCCGTCAAAGTGCTCTTCTAGCTTTCTCACTTCATCAACGTAAGCTTCCATCAACGGACTCTGATAATTCTTGTTCACTTGGCGGACGACAAGCTGTGAGTCACCCCTGACAATGAGCTTCTTGATCCCAAGGTCTGCTGCGATCCTGAGACCGGCAAGCAATCCTTCATACTCTGCAGTATTGTTCCCTTCCTGGATTGATTCCTTGGAATGTGCCGGTCTCTTTGAGCTCGCTATCAGGGATCTGGAGTTTCTGGAGTACCGCGGAGGAGATCAAGTTCAAGTCGTCCCCGCCGTCAACTAGCATCTTAGTGACCTTGAGGTTGCGGATAGTTGGTGAAACCAACATTGGCAAGCACCCGACCGCAGTTATGCGATCAGGGTGGTCCTCAATATCAAAGATGATAGGCGTGCTGGACCATTTCATAGGCTTGCGTGACTCGATGGGTGGTTCCGCTGCATTGACTTCCCGCACCCACTGCTTGAGCTGGCGGTGTGAAGTATGCAGAGAAGCACCACCGTCAACGCACAGGACCTCTGTGGCTTTCTGGAACTCCTGCTCATCGGTCTCATCATCATCCATATCTTCATCGTTGTCATCATCTTCATCCTTGTCGCGGCCGCAGGGAGGTCTGTCTCCTTGTCGCTGCTTGGCCTTGCCGCGGCGTCCTCCCCGGCCGGGGCGTTTTTTGCCGGCTCCTCCAGCACCTTCCTGGGCCTTCTCCTTGTCGCGTCGCTCGTATTCAGCCTTTTGCTGCTCAACAAGCTGCTCGACCTTCTTGCAGCTCTGGAGGTCATGGCCCTTGGTGCGGTGGATCTTGCAGTACTGCTTGTTGGTGCCGTCCTGCTTGTCGGCGACCGCCACAGCCTGGTAGTTGATACCCGCGGCAATCTCCTTGCCGGAGCTACCAGCTTTGGCTTTCTTGGCGCCACCTCTGTTGCCGGACTGCTCAACAACTAGCACCTCTTTGCCTTTCTTCTTCCTGTTGTTCCTCCACCGGTTTCTCTTTGCCGGGGCAGTCTCCTCACTATCAGATCCTCCTGCTCCTATATTCTCCCCGGGGAGTTTCCTCCCTTCCTCAGCACGTGCACACTTGTCGGCTAGGGCATATAGCTCACTGACGTCTCTGATCTTGCACATCGCCATCTCCTCCTGCATCCTGCGGTTTCGCACGTTCTGATGGAATGCGCTGATTACCACGGCAGGGTGGACATCTGGGATGTTGTGCTGTACACGGCTGAATCTCTGAATGTACTTGCGCATGGGCTCTCCTTCCTTCTGGGCGAGCAGATGAAGATCACTCTCTTGGCCATGAGGCTTGTGGCCGCCTGTAAAGGCGCCGACAAACTGATGGCATAGGTCTGCCCAGGAGGATATGGAGTTATCCGGCAAGTGCATGAGCCAGGATCTGACATTGGGCTTGAGTACCAGCGGGAAGTAGTTGGCAAGGATCTTGTCGTCCCGTCCCCCGGCAGCTTGCACCGTGATGGTGTAGATGCTGAGGAAGTCCGACGGATGCGACTTGCCGTCGTACTTCTCTGGTACATCTGGTTTGAAATTCTTCGTGCTGGGCCACTGGAATTGCCGCAGCTCACGAATGAACGCAAGGCAACCTACCGCGTACGGCAAGTCGCCTGGTTCCCCTGGCGCATGCATGTCGACAGAGGGCCCAGCGCGCTGGTCCGATTGACGCCGCGCTTCTCTTCGGCGCTCGATGCGAGTATGAGCGTCTTCTTGCTGTCGTTCGTGAAGAACTTGGCGCTGATCGCGATGAGCTCCTGGATCCGATGATGCGGTGGAGTCGCTGTCGAGGTGAATCCGGCGAGTCGGTGATCTTGGCCTTCGGGGTGGAGAGTGCATGGTGGTTGCACCCCCACCGGCTTCGTCGCCATCGGCTCGTGCCTGGCGGTCCTGCCGCGGCAGCGATGCACTCGGCTGCCGCGGAGTGTCGCCGTTGGCGAAGCCGATAAGACTCTGAATGGTGGCCCTCCATCCGTCGATCTTGTCTTCCGTTGGAGGGTAATCCAGGAGCAGTTGAGCTCGCGCCAAAGCTTCTACTGGAGTGGTGGGAGGCAGTGGCGAACGATGCGAGGAGCGGGATATGCTCGGACTTCTAACTATGTTAGAAGGAGCAGTATCCCGTCCAGGCGACCGTGCCTCGCTCGTGCCAGCACGTTGGCGTGCATGCTGGTCTTGAGCGCCCTGAGATCCACCAACTCGATCTTGGTCCAACAAACGTATGGTACTGTGAGTACCATGACGCTGTCGGTCCTGCGCCTCGTGAGATGGGCGCGGAACATGCGCGGACGCCGAGGTTTGCGCAGCCCTGTCCTTGGACCTGGCAGCGTCGTGAGCTCCCTCGTCGATGTCTGTTCTTCCACCGGTGTCTACCCCACCGCCCGATTGCTCCAGTGATGGTGGGATCGATGTGGACGGAACAGCTGCCGCCGAAGTCTTCTTCTTCGGTGGCATGTTGATGAAGAAGATGAAGATCTGGCTCGTGTGCACGCCGGATCAGGTTCACACAACCTCGACGCCCCCTACCTGGTGCGCCAAAGATGTCGGGGAAGCTGATCCACGAACACCTATGGGGCCGGCGGACCGGGCCCCTTTCGGTTCGGTGGGGGGCGGAGATTGCACGAAGAGCGGATCGAGGCGAAGCACACGAGCAGTTTACCCAGCTTCGGAGCTCTCCGGAGAGATAATACTCCTACTGCTGCTTGTCTGATTGTATTGAGTTCTTGCTCGGGAGCGCTGAGTGCTACAGTACACTCGAGCTGCTAACGAGACCGAGCGTGAGTGTTTTCTGGCTTCGAACCCTCCTCTACGTTGCGCAGGGGCCTCCTTTTATACGCACAAGGGGTCACCGACAGGTGGCAACGTAGACAAGGGTAAAAATGGAAAAAGAGGGGTGTTTGGTACAGCTACCCGTACAGTGCATCCTACCTAATCCTGACGGCAGGGGACAAAGGCATTAAATGCCCGTCTGCGTCGCCCAAACAGTGCAAAAAGGACCGTCAGGGACGCCACCGCTTGCCATGATGGTGATCTTGTCAGCGTCGTTTGCCACCTCGCACCGCTGGCTGCACAGCCTCCTGCCACGCGCGCCTGGAAAGACCCCAAGGCGACACGTTGGTGGATGTGCTGGAGCTTGGGTACAGAGTGGTAGTCTACCGCGGCAAGCGCCTTACCGCGGCCGTTGTCATGTCGCGTCCGGAAGCTTGTCGCTCACCGGGCCTTGCGGGGATGCGTGGCGCGTCACGGCAAGTTCCTTGAGATGCCTTGGTTGGCCTTCCCGGCAAGCTCCTCTTGCCGGGGCCTTGTCTCCTTGGCTTAAATACTTTGTCCTTGAATGGCTCCAAAGGAACCACGGAGGACCTTGGCGGTCACCCGGCAAGCCTTGCCGCGGGGCGCTGCGACTGCCCGTGCACAAGTTCGGAATACTAGGGTACCCCTACTCTAGTACACCGACATCAATGCTCACTGAACACACAGGAGCGGAATAACAAGAGTCTTACATCCATGCATATCGTCTTACACAAATTATGACCATTATGGTCAAGTCTTACATAGATAGAGCCTTAAGGGCTGAACAACAAATATAACATAAGCAACGGAAATCTTCGTCGATAAGTAGAACCCATGCCATCTGCCTTAACCCTACAGGCATTCTGACTGGGAAGCGTCCTAGTTTGCATGTTCGTCACCAAAGAACTCTTCCTCGAACTACTGCTCTTCCATGCCTAGCCAGTTAAATAACCAGTGGCAAGCCAATGAGTATTTTGAATGTACTCGCAAACAACCCATGTTTTTGGATCAAGGTAACATTGCATGATGTAACAACAAGTAGGCAACCTAGCATCAAGCTAGTTGGAAATTTAACAGCATGTCCTTTCAACTTGTGAAACATGCATATTGGACTCTGGTATCCATGTGAACAGGTTACAGATATCAACATAAATAGAGTTTAGAACAACTCTAGCTTAATCAACACATCAAGTCTTTACTTGACCCATGCAACTTACAAATACCAAGTTTGAAAAGTTCTGGACATAGTTTAAGTAGCACCCCCAACTGTCCTTGACCGCGGACACGGCTATTCGAATAGTTTGACACTCTGCAGAGGCTGTGCACTTTACCCACAAGAATCGGGAAGCTTTCGTGTCATCCACGATCCCGCAGTACCTCAATTACTCGGGGGAAGCACCTGATCACTATCTTTCCCTAGGCGACACTAACATAGGGTCCACTCATTGGTTCACAACCCTCGTATATAATCATAAGATTTTGGGACGCTGTCCTTTTCATTATCACTCATACATGAAGGGAACAATGGTGTGTCCAGTGCCCTGTGAAAATAGTCATGGCTGCCTATCCAAGCACGACCCCATCCCAAGAGTGACCTCGTGTCACCCCCGTCACTAGTAATACGGGCACCATGCTAGTATCGGACTAGGTAATTAACAATGCCCCATCCCATCAGGGGTAGAGTGGTTGCACATGTTTGGTTGGGACGGTAATCATACCTTAAATGTAATCCATCATTTTACACACACAATGCTTGCTCCGGTACACCACTTCTTCCTCAAGTGGTGACCTAGTTCAACATCACCCATGGGCATTAGGGGCTCCCGGTGGGGTTTTCAAAAGAATGCATTCCCAAGGTGATCATGGCATACATGCAAAATCATGCCTCAATATCAAGTGTTTTCCATCGCACCTCTAGCACACAGTAGAGCTACGAACATGCAAGTGCCAACGGGCATGTATTAAGGCAACGAATAAATCAAGCTTATAATCGACAACATCATCATGCATACGGAAAACTTATCGATGAACAAGAGAGGTGTGTCATGGTCAAAGGGCTGCTTGCCTTGGTTCGCTTGGTCTTCAATGTCTTCAAGTTCTTCTCCTTCTTCTTCTCCAACTACTTCGTCAAATACGGGATCTATTGGTGACAAAAGAAACAACGGGAAAATAAGGCAATATTAAAACAGAAAAACCAAAGTGCTCAGAAAAATGTCAACTTATTTTGGTTAAATACTAGGGTGAAAACTAAGAAGTGGAAAATTCCTAGTGTTGGATTTGGAGTTAAGAATAGTGGAAATGGATTTTCAGAGGAGAATATTGTAATGCCCCGGATGTAACTTTCCATATTTGTAACTCCAACTCTTGCCTTTTTCCGGCTATGTGATATGAGATTTCCTCCGTGGTTGGGTTTTGTTTTGCTTTTTGTTCATGTCATGCATTTCATCTCATGTCATAATTCGCATTACATCGGCATTGTTTTCTTAAAACTTGCATCCGTTTGTAGTTGCCGCTCCTCGCTTCTCTCCATTGCGTTCGTTGACCGATCCGAGTCCAACTGGGTTTTTGATTCCCTCTTGTCTGACCGTTTGACCCTCTCTACACTTTACTCAGACCCCTCGCACGCGTCCGAAAGTTGTCCCGAACCCGACCCGCTCTGTCATTACCAATGGGTCCGGGACATCCCCTAATTGTCTTCGGTTTCTCTTTTGGACTCCCTAACCCATTTATTCTGGATCGCCTGATCGCGATCGGGAATCCAAATCATCCCTCTTTCGTATATATATAGACCCATAGTCCATTTTTAGACCCAAAGCCTAAAATGTAGGACATTTGTCCCTCGGCCGCCGCCGCCCCATCTCATCACCCACCGGGATCCTCCCAGATCCCCATCATCCAACCCCGTGCAGCCAAGCCTCCACCTTCTCCTTGATTCTTCACAGCCTCCACCTACTCTGCTCCTGAGGCCCGAGCCTCCTCTCGTGCAGGAGCATGAGCCCTCTCCACCGTACCTCGACCTTGTTAGGAGCAGGGATAGGATCGATATATTCAACTGGTAGCAATCTCTCAGAGTACAAAGCTGTGGCAATTATAGAGGATCTCAATCGAACTAGGATTCATACAAGGGAAAAGGGGAACGGGAGAGAAAGCCGATGCCGCCGCCGTTGATCCATTGGATGGCTGGTGAGTGTGTGAGCGAGTGGTTAAGTAGATGTCATCCACTTATTGGACAGAAGGCGCCTATGATACGTCAACACATGGCACGGCCCAACAGAGGCCCGTTCCTGTGAAAAGGCCGGCCCATTTGACTTGGTCAAAAGGTGGCGGGCCGGCCCATGTAAAGCCTGTTAACGGCATGTTCACATATAGCCCATTTACAGCCCGCTAACCCAAGGCCCGTTACGCCCTATCCGAATTAGGCCCAGTAGCGTCATCTAGGCCAGCCAATATGATTCCAGCCCGTTTTCACTTCTGGCCCATGTATGGCACATGACGTCTTTCGGCCCATAGGAGGCCCTATGTAACTCTTGGCCTATTAACGGCCCGTGGTGAAACTGGCCCGTAATGAACTGTGTATTACTTTACACCCATTAACGGCCCGTGGTGAAACTGGCCCATAATGAACGGTGTATCACTTTATACCCATTAAGGGCCCGTTATTCCATTGGGCCGTTTCCATCCCATGTTATCTTTCGGCCTTCTCAGAGCCCATTTATTCTTGGGCTCATTTCCAGCATTCGTTTACTTACGGCCCATTACTGTCATTTTTTGCTTATGGGCCAAATTCAGCCCGTGGTTACAGTCGGCCCATTTGTGGTCCGTTAACACGTTGGGCCGTTTTCATAGCGTCATGAAATACGACCTATTAACAATGGCCCATTATGGTCGGCCCATGAACGGACGAAACCAACTCTAGCCCATTTACGGCCATAATGCGGCCTGTTATTGGCCCATGTTTGGCCAATCGATCATACTGCCCATATAAGGCCCATTGATGATATAACCCGTAGAAGGCCCATTGTTTCTACGGCCCGTAGAAGGCCCATTGTTTCTACGGCCCGTGGAAGGCCCACTGTTTATACGGCCCATAGAAGGCCCACTGTTTCTACGGCCCGTAGGTGCAGTGTCACTATAGTAAATATTAGCCCATGGTTATTGTGGCCTAGTTTTAAAAAATAGGTTATTGCAGCCACTAGCAAACCGCAGAAAAAGAACTGCACTGACTACAAGCAAACAAATAAACAAGACAACAAGGAAATAAATAAGCAAGCAACTTACACTAGGCTATCACGGCTATTACACATATTACATCCACTGGGCATCAAAGTTCGCCACCAGTGCAAATATAGGGAACACAGCGGCATATAAACACCGCAGCAAAACAAGTCCAGAACTGAAACCACTCCAGAAGAGCTCAAGAAACAATATCTTGGGTACCCATAATGCTGGCAAGATGCTTAGCAAGCTTATTAACTTTCTCTTGTTTGGCGCTTAAGTCCTCCAGCGCCTGCTGTTGCACCAGAAAGTATGCATCTGAATTCTGCAGGGACTTCCTCAGTCCTTCGGCTTCCTGTCGCATAACATCTGATCGATGTCTTTCAACTTGAAGTTGAGACTCAAGAAGCCGAACTGATTCAGGCAACGAGTTCGAAGAGCTGGTGCCAACAGTGGTAGCCAGTAACTCGAACACTACATCAAGACATGACTTTGGGGTTGTCTCAGTGTCCTCAATATAGTTTTTATCAGCTTTCTTGGATACCAACAGGGATGTCTCACTATCTTGAACCTTATCTGCATTACTTCCTTTACCATTGCATAACAGGGTACTCTTCTCCAATATTTTATCCGCGTTCTAAAAGGGAAACAAACAAACACATCTCAGGTTTACAATGTAGTATATGAAACTCATTTTGGTAAACCAGTTTAGTAGTAAGGTGGACATGATAACAACATGAAACAAACATATATCTATGTAGTATGGTCACTGTATGGTCTATATCATTCTAGTTTATGTTGCCAAATCAAGATAGATACAGTTCGAATCATATCTATTTAAGACAAAGCAGCATAGACAGAATATAAGTGTGGGAAACTACACAACAATAACAACACTTGTAATGTGCATGGCATGAGAACATAACTGTTTATTCAATTGAAACTAAAATCAACATAGAGCAAGTTACAACAGCAAACAGCCAAACACGTTGAAGAAACAGGTTTGAAACATACCTATTGCGCCATTGGAGTTTCAATTGCATCCTTCAAATTTGAAATTGGTTGGTATCAGTAAATACGGTGATGCAAGAGCAAAGTAGTATGAATCATAGCTACGGAACCTGACCTGAGAACAATTCTTCTTCTGCTTTAAGTGTTGACTTCGGGTTCAGAGTGGTGGTCCTCGTGATTTGGGCACTGAAGTTGCCTTTCTAACTGCTCGTGTTTGGGTGCTCTGTGGTGGAGGCGGTGCTGTGTCAATGGGAACTGGGTGTCTATCTGCTGGGGTTGGGGTTAGAAGGGGTGTAGCTGGTTCTCTGTCCAACTGGGTAGGGGTACAATCTACATGAGTGTGGGTTATGTGTGGTGGGGCTGATTCTTGGGCAAGTACAATCGTGGTTCTATCTGCATCGACAGGTAGCACGATCTATTCTGAAGACCATGTTTTTACTCCCACAAATACTGCCATCAGTCCCTCCAATTGAAATGGCTGATAAACAAGAAAAGTAATTGAATGTACAGACATTGTAAGATAGACAGGTGCAATGGATAGTAGGGAAGAAAACAGGGCATGAAATAATTCACATTTATGTTGTCTAACCAAACAGAATAGCAGGACATAATTTCACATATATGATGGCTAATTAAACAGGATAGCATGACACAATTTCACATGTATGATGGCTAACTAAACAGGATAGAATGACATACTTCAAAATATGATGACTATGTAAACAGGATGACATGATATAACTATACAATGTGTCTATTAAAGTGGTTGGCATACCATAAATCACAAACATGCCGTCGATGGAAACATGATGGCATGATATAATTCACAGATAGAATGAAATAATTTAAAATATGATGACTATGTAAACATGATGAGATGATATAACTATATTATGTCTTTAGAAACTGGGTTGGCATGCCATAATCCAGATACATGCTATCTATGTAAACATCATGGCATGACATAATTCAAATATATGATTTATATACTAAGGAAGTGAGCAGAGGGCAATTGCATATATGATGTGTCAACTAAGGAGATGGCATTCAATATTGTGTATATGATGTAAAAAATAAGCATTGCAATACAACATATGCATTATATGAGTAATATAACCCTGCCAAGTTTGAGCATACACCTCAGGGGGATAATAGGACTGGTCATCTGCCTCTGAATCCTCCTCTGAAGAGCTATCTGTAACTAGCAAGATATCTGCTTCAGCAGGTAGCATTGTCTACTCTGAAGACCTTGTTTTCACTCCAGATTTCTCCATCACCAATTCAAATGGCTGATGCACAGGAAGAGCAGTTGAATATACAAACATTGTCGACAAAAGCAATGAGAAATACAAAAAAAGGACGGCATGATATAATTCACATATATGATGCTTGCCTAAACAACATGGCATTGCATAATTCACATACATAATGCCTTGCAACAAGATAACATTGCATAATTCACATATATAATGTCTTGTAACAAGATGGCATTGCATAATTCACATATATGGTAATTAGACACTAAACAAGTGGCATTCACACAAAGCATGTCTAAACTAAGCAAATGACATAGCAATGCAAGATACCACACGCACGATATGAGTAACATAACCCTGCCAAGTTAGGGCATGCACCTCAGGGGGGAAATATGACTGGTCATCTGTCTCTGAATCCTCCTATGAGGAGCTATCGGTAACCAGCAAGACATGCACTTTGTCAGATAGCATTGTCTGCTCTGAAGACCTTGTTTCAACTCTAGATTTTTCCATGACCGTGCCGAATGGCTGATGCACAGGAAGAGTAATTGAATGTACTAAAATTGTTGACAAATTTAACACATAATAAAAAATGATGGCATGATATAATTCACATATAAGATGACTGGCTAACCAGGGTGGCATTGCAAAATTCACATATATGATGCCTGGCTAGACAAGATGGCATTGCATGATTCACACATACGATAAAGAAATAAAACAGATGGCATTGACACAAAGCATGTCTAAACTAAGCAGATGACATCTTTAATGTATACAGTAAGCAATGCAAGGCACCATATGCATGATATTACCAACATCAGCATGCCAAGTTAGAGCGAAGACCTCATGGGGTAAATAGGAGTGGTCTTCTCCTTCTGAATCCCCCTCAGAACAGTTATCTTCCTCTTGATTACGATCCGAAATGGGTGGAGGGGGGCTGCCTTTGCGCCCACCATGGAACGACGTCTACATGAAATTTTATTGCCATGCAAGGCTCGTCTCTTTTGCTCTACATGACCAGTTCCATTGTGTACAATAACTGGCATGCATAGGAATAAAACATAGTGAGATTATGTAAGGAGTGCATGCACAAATCCAGAGTGATGGTAGCAAACTGTGGATAGACCCAAAACCAATGATAGCAGGCAAATAATAGTTTTAGTTAAAAAATATAGATAATGGCTTCTTTAATGTTTGTTTGCACCCAACATGATACTCATAGTAGACACCGGAGATTAACCAGATAGTAGACAGATAGTACTGATTGCTGCCCCAATATGTACCCCACAACCATTTAAAAACTCAAGTTTCAGCATTAGTTTGGACCTGACTCGGAGTCTAATAGGTGAACACGACGATAATGTAGCATGTCATCATATTAAGCGACGCATAACGTAAGCAGACACGGAAGAGTGCGACCTCTCTTGCGGACCCGTGTAGTCCTCAAGGTCATCTGCTCAGTTGATGATGGTAATGCAGTTGTCATGGCTGCCGGCGGCGGGGAAGAAGATATGAGGCGGCAAAAGACAGTCTGGAGAGCGGATCCCTGCTGTGGTGAACCCTTCCATCGTTGGAGCAGTTGAGCTGGGGTGGAACACAACGCCGCAGGAGCAGAACAAACCACACAAGGTTTTCTTTGACATATATCTGTAACAGAAGTAATTGAGTAAGGGCTTGTTTGAATTTGAGGATTCTAACAATGCAGGGATAGGAAATAGATAGGAATAGGATAGGAATGCACGTGCAAAATAGAGAATTTAAAAACACAGGATTTCTGCCAATCTGGGTGTTTGATTCACAACAATTGGAAGATCACAGGATGCAAAAAAGCATGGTGAGATTAAGTCAAATGGAGAAGTGATCTACATGAAAGAGTTCCGTATTATTGATATGAACATCTTTGAAGTTTGGGCCATCGACGTCCGGTTTCATCTCGGAGGCCGAAACTATGCTCAAAGTACTAAGATCTTATAGTTAGAGTACAGTTTAGCCGATTAAGCACCCAATAAGACCTCAAATGAAAACATGATCTACATGAATTGTCTTTGTCTCGTTGAAACGGTCGATTTTGATATAAATATCGTCTCAATCCAAGTTCGTATGCAAAAGTTAGAGTCGAAAATGCGCGGCTGCATCAGGATGGCCAAACACTCCGGGAATGATCATCCGGGTTTTGGATTTCTCCGAGGACGGCCGGACCCTCCGGGGTTGTTTATCCGGGTTTTGGATTTTTCTGCCGCAGACTTCGGAAAACAGCCGAAACCCCCCTCAAGATGGCCTCTGATAAAAAACCGTTCAACGTGAAAGTTGTTCGTCTCGTCGAATCGATCAAGATTGCTTTTAGGCTCGTTTCCATCCGAGATCGTTTACCACCTAAAAAATTACTTGCAATGTGCAGCCAGTTTAAACCGAACAGTTTTGGAAAGTTCAGACAAAACCAATCGGAATTTGACTAGGGTTTTGGACGTGAATCCAAGCCTTTTCCTTACACGGTAAGTCCAGCCGCCTCTTATATACCTAAGGGGTGACGGCCGATTGAACGACACACAATTGATCAATTCATATACCATTTTTTATCTTTCATCTTTTCTCCTTAACCTTAATTCTTCTTCTTCCCCGTTCTTCGTCTGTTCTTCTTGTTGTAGGGCGGCGATCCTCGAGGCCCTAGGGGCGGTCAGGCTGACCTAGGGCAGCCCATAGCCGCCGCGCGCCCTGACGGGGTCCCTCCCGGGCGTGTGGGGTTTTGGGTCCTCAAAAGCACCCGCCGGATTGCCTGCGTACTGCGCTTCCGGCCGGGTCTCCTTCGACGTGAGCTGCGGTGCATCACCCTCGGCATTGGAGGTACACGGCGACGTGTTCTTGTGGGAATAACATATTTTGTCGTTTGAGAGCAACCCACCTTCGAAGCCTTTGGGATAGTAATCCTTGCGAGGACAAAGCCTAAAACAGCTAGAGCCAAAGATTATTAAGCATCACTGAAGTCTTTCTGTCCGCGTGATCTGAAGACTCATTACACTTGAGGACTATGAATCCTCCAGCCGGTTAGGCGTCACGTTCTGAGCATCCAAGAGTCATTGTGGATTTCCAGTGAATGAAGTCTGTGAAGGTTTGGAAGTCTCCCTTGAAGACTTACCAGAGTGATTGGGCGAGGACTAAGTGTTCTTAGATCAAGGGGAATAAGGTGAAGATGCGGTCTTCTGAGTTGAATCTCAGCCTCCCTAACCAGACGTACAGTTGTCACAACAACTAGAACTGGTCCAACATATCCCTGTCCTCTCCGAACAACTGGTTCTATCCTTCCTCTCTCTTTACTTACTGTTTGTCTTCGTGAAGTCATTGCCCATTTATCTGCTCTCTTTGACTACACTGAGTGAAGACTATTTACTGTTTGGCTTCATACTATCTTCCATCCTAATCCATACTACCTAGCTGCTGACAGTCTTCGTGCTTTCACTACATTGCTTACTTGACTTTGACTTGTCTAGTGTAGTCTACCTTCCGCTGCATATCAATAGGTTCATTTCTATTGTTTGTCTTCAAAGCATTCGTGTTTTAAATACTTCCATAAAAATCGCCTATTCACCCCCTCTAGTCGAATACTAGCACTTTCAATTGGTATCAGAGCAAGGTGCTCCCTTGTTCTGTGTGATTCGGTTTAACCACCTGAAGTTTTAGCTATGTCGACTGCAGGGATAATCAAAGTCTCCGCTGCGTGTCCTATTTTTTGATGGTCAAGATTATCCCAAATGGAAAGTAATGATGAAGAAACGCCTCCTTGCCATGAACAGTGAACTGTGGACTGTCACAGAGATTGGTCTCACCGATTTATGCAAGATGGCGAATGATGACAACATTCGAAAGTACACTCATCTGGATATCATGGCTAAGGATATCATATGCTCATGTCTATCCAATGACGAGTTTAGGCGCATCATGCATCTTTGCAATGCGAAGCTTATCTGGGACCGGATTTCTGATGTCTATGAGGGTCATCGAACCCGTCAAGACCCGTGGTTCTGCGAGTTCAAAGAATCGCTTAAACGATGTCTTTCAAACCCGAGCCATCTGATCAAAACTACTGCCTCATGGCATGTAGTGTCAAGGTAACCTCTGGTGATTCTAAACCTAGATACAAAACACTTGCTAAAATTGCAACTGAACAATAACATGCTATGGAACATATTCAAAAGTTGTTAGACAAAAGCGATGACCTATTGGATGCGGAAATGACCCGAACTCAGTCCTTAATTGAAGACATTAAAAATCTTCATGTTAAGTACGAGGAACTTGAAAGTCGTCATGAAATGTTGTCAACTTCTCATGAAAAGCTCTCCTATGATTATCTTCAAAGGAAGCAAGAGCTTGAGAAATTGAGATCGGCTCATGAAGATCTTCATAAGGAGAACGAGTCACTCCGCGCTCAACAACCAGTTCCACTTAGGAAGGATTTGAACCACCATGTCTAAAATGTCTTGAGCATGATAATGCTGTCACTGTTGCTGAATGTTCAGCTGCTGCTACTATTGCAATATCTTCAACTGCTAGTGTGGTAACTAACCCCTCTGCTGAGGATACCACTACTATTGCTGATGTGAAAGCACAAGTGCTCCCTAGGTGGTTTTGGTAATTAACGTCAACATATCTCTTGTTGGACTAACACTTTTGTCTAGTATGTCTCAGATAAGTTCAACAATGGAGTGGCATGGACTAAAGGATGTGGGAACTCCTTCAAGATGCTAAGGACAAAGGATTGGCTCAAGCTTCAAGCTCAAGACTCTTCATTTTACATTTTAGTGATCCAAGATCACATTGAGTCTATAGGAAAAGCAAATACTAACAAGAAGGATGAGGTGTTGCTTAATGAGTTTCTTGCTCCATAGTGCTTAGTGATACGCTCCAAAACCCTAAACTACTTTCCTACTTCCACACATATGACCTAAACCTAAATACAAAATCGACCACACTGATTCTTTCTATCCGGCACCACCGAGTTCAGATGTCATAGCCACTGCCACAAACCCTAGGCAAATCGTTCTCACCGATAGGGATCTCGGTCTCACCGAGATGGGATTGTAATCTCTCTATGTATGTCCATTACCAAAATCGGTCTCACTGAGTTTGTGTAATCGGTACTACCGAGATTACAATGCAAACTCTCTGGTTAACTTTTTACCAAATTGGTCCCATCGAGTTTGAGTAATCGGTCCCACCGAGTTTGCCTGACCAACTCTCTGGTTAGCTAATTACCAAAATCGGTCTCACTGAGATTACGCTATGCCCTAACCCTAATCATATCGGTCCTACCGAGTTGCATTTCGGTCCCACCGAAAATCCTAACGGTCACTAGGTTTACTAAATCGGTCTGACCGAGTTTGTTGATTCGGTCCCACCGAGATTGGTAAATTGTGTGTAACGGTTAGATTTTGTGTGGAGGCTATATATACCCCTCCACCTCCTCTTCATTCATGGAGAGAGCCATTAGAATAAACCTACACTTCCAACTTACCAGTTCTGAGAGAGAACTACCTACTCATGTGTTGAGGCCAAGATATTCCATTCCTACCATATGAATCTTGATCTCTAGCCTTCCCCAAGTTGCTTTCCACTCAAATCTTCTTTCCACCAGATCCAAATCCTATGAGAGAGAGTTGAGTGTTGGGGAGACTATCATTTGAAGCACAAGAGCAAGGAGTTCATCATCAACGCACCATTTGTTACTTCTTGGAGAGTGGTGTCTCCTAGATTGGATAGGTGTCACTTGGGAGCCTCCGACAAGATTGTGGAGTTGAACCAAGGAGTTTGTAAGGGCAAGGAGATCGCCTACTTCGTGAAGATCTACCGCTAGTGAGGCAAGTCCTTCGTGGGCGACGGCCATGGTGGGATAGACAAGGTTGCTTCTTCGTGGACCCTTCGTGGGTGGAGCCCTCCGTGGACTCGCGCAACCGTTACCCTTCGTGGGTTGAAGTCTCCATCAACGTGGATGTACGATAGCACCTCCTATCGGAACCATGCCAAAAACATCCATGTCTCCAATTGCGTTTGAATCCTTCAAAACACTTCCCTTTACATTCTTGCAAGTTGCATGCTTTACTTTCCGCTGCTCATATACTCTTTGCATGCTTGCTTGCTATATGTTGTGAATGTTAAATTTGTGCCCAAACTCCACTTAAACTTAAAGAAGTTAAAAACTGCAACTTTGGTACTTAGTGTCTAATCACCCCCCCTCTAGACACCTCTTCTCAAGGTCCTACAAGTGGTATCAGAGCATTGGTCTCCATTGCTTTGGTTTAATCACCATTGGAGGAAGATGGATGAGTCTACTTTGGGGAGTCTTAGACATAGAGTGCCTATTCTTGATGGAGAGTATTTTCATGAGTGAAAAAATGAGATGCTTGTGATTTTCAATCAATATCATTTGAACAAGTACATTGCTAGTCCTTGTGCACCTTATGTTGATCCTATGCATCCTACCCTCGATGAATCTATTGACATGATTAGAAATGTTAGAACTGTTAATCTTATCACTAGAGGCTTGCCTAGAAACTTGGTTGGAAAATTGCCTACTCTTGAGTGTGCCTACACTATATGGAAATTTCTTGAGGAACGATTTCCTGATTATTCTTTGAAAAATCTTGATGAAATTCTTCATAAGTCTATTGCCTTGAGTAAGATGAATTACAATGATCCTATGTTTGGTGATCGTCTATTTGAACTTACAAATCTTATGCGTGCCAAAGGAAATGTTGGAATTATTAGCGATAGCATTTCCGAAGATACTAGAATTCATAGAGGAGATTATTGTCAAACTCATACTAATGAATCACTCTCACTAGGAATTGATCCACCACATGACGATGTTGAACATGGATACTATGATGAGGATGATGATGATGACTTTGATCTTGATGATGCAATGAGACATTTTGGTCTTATGGCAAATCTTCGGGGATATATGGCAGGAGGAAAGGAATGGGTCCTTGACAGTGGATGTACCGATCACATGACCGGAGATAAAGACATGTTTCGCGAGCTTGCTGATAATGATAGTCCTCGAAAGTATGTCACTTTCGGTGACAACTCAAAGGGTAAGGTGGTTGGCCTCGGTAAGGTGGCCATATCACATGATAGCTCCATACGAAATGTCATGCGCGTTGAATCTCTTGGTTACAACTTACTTTCAGTATCTAGACTTGCTGATTTCGGTTTCAATGTCCTATTTACTGAAGTAGATTGCCAAGTGTTTCGTCGAGACAATCATAAAATGGTCTTTACCAGTATACATAAAGGTGATCTATACATTGTTGATTTCACTAAAAAGGCTCAACCTAAAACTTGCTTCATTGCTAAATCCTCAAAAGGTTGGTTATGGCATAGACGACTAGGTCACGTTGGCATGAGACACCTTGACAAGCTTATTAAAGGGAATCATATCCTTGGTGTTAAGGATGTCATATTTGATAAGGATAGACTTTGCAGTGCTTGTCAAGCAGGTAAACAGGTTGGAGGAAGGCATCCCGTGAAGAACACCATGACCATAAGGAGGCCACTCGAGCTACTTCACATGGATCTTTTTGGTCCCAACTCTTACAAGAGTCTCGGTGGAAATTCTTTTGGTCTAGTATTGATGATTTTCAAGATTTACGTGGGTCTTCTTTCTCGATGATAAATCGCAGGTCCAAAAGATCTTCAAAAACTTCGCTAGGAAGGCCCAAAATCAGTTTGAAGTGAAGATCAAGAAGGTTCGCAGCGACAACGGAACGGAGTTCAAGAACGCAAATGTGGACACCTTTCTTGACGAAGAAGGGATTTCACACGAGTTCTCGGCTACGTACACACCTCAACAAAATGGAGTTGTTGAGAGGAAGAACCGGACGCTCATCGAAATGGCGAGAACGATGCTTGATGAGTACAAGACACCAAAGCACTTTTGGGCAGAAGCGGTTGAGACAGCTTGTCATGCAACAAATCGCTTGTATCTTCACAAGCTACTCGGCAAGACGGCATACGAGCTCCTCACCGGTAACAAACCCCAAGTTGGATACTTTCGAGTATTCGGCTCAAAGTGCTACATTCTTGATAAGCATCGTCGTTCTAAATTTGCTCCTAAGTCTCATGAAGGTTTCCTACTAGGTTATGGCTCAAACTCTCACACTTACCGTGTCTACAACAATTTCACCCGAAAGGTTGAAGAGACGGTAGATGTGAAGTTTGAGGAATCTAACGGCTCGCAGGTAGAGCAATTGCCAATTGATGTAGGAGACAAAGATCCTTCGGAAGCAATCCAAGACTTGTCTATTGGCAAGGTTCGTCCAACGGAGGTGAAGGAGAGTACCTCGTCCGTCCAAGTGGAAGCTTCTACTTCACGACAAGGTGAACCAAGAGTTGATACGGAAGCATCCACAAGTGGGACACACCAAGATGAAGAAAACGAGGAAGTGCATCAAGATGAACGTCAACAACCTCCTTCTCCACCACGACAAGAGAACGACAACGCCAACAATGAAGAAGGCCAAGAAGAAGAAGAACAAGATGAAGAAGAAGTTCAACCAAGAACCAAGCAAAAGCTTTCACGAGTTCGAGCAAGAATTGCTAAAGACCATCCCGTCGAGCAAATCTACAATGATATTCAAACCGGGAGAATCACTCGCTCTAAAACTCGTTTAGCTAACTTTTGTGAAAACTATTCTTTCATCTCTAGCATTGAACCTATGAAGGTCGAAGAAGCATTGGAAGATCCGGATTGGATAAATGCTATGCATGAAGAGCTACACAACTTTGAGAGAAACCAAGTTTGGACATTGGTTGAGAAGCCCGACAACAACCACAACATCATCGGTACCAAATGGGTGTTTCGCAACAAGCAAGATGAAGATGGACAAGTAGTTCGCAACAAAGCACGTCTCGTCGCCCAAGGCTACACACAAGTCGAAGGTATGGACTATGGTGAGACTTATGCTCCCGTTGCTAGACTTGAGTCCATTCGCATCTTACTTGCCTATGCTAATCACCATGATATCACCTTGTACCAAATGGACATTAAAAGTGCTTTTCTAAATGGTGAAATAGAGGAGGAAGTTTATGTTAAACAACCTCCCGGCTTTGTCAATCCTAAGAAACCCAATCATGTCTACAAAGTTCGCAAAGCTCTTTATGGTCTTAAACAAGCTCCTAGAGCTTGGTATAAATGCTTAACTAAGTTTCTTCTTGAAAAGGCTTTGAAATTGGGAAAATTGATTCCACACTTTTTACTAAAAGGGTTAATGGAGAATTATTTGTATGCCAAATTTATGTTGATGATATTATATTTGGATCAACTAACCCTCATTTTAGTGAGAAGTTTGGAAAGCTAATGTCGGAGAAGTTTGAGATGTCAATGATGAGTGAACTCAAATTCTTTCTCGGGTTGCAAATCAAGCAAACTAAGGAAGGTACTTTTGTCTCTCAAATGAAGTATGCTAAGGATTTGTTCAAGAAGTTCAATATGCAAGAATGCAAAGGTATGTCTACACCCATGCCTACTAGTGGACATCTTGACTTGACCAAAGATGGTGAACCGGTTGATCAAAAGGTTTATCGCTCTATGATTGGTTCATTGTTATATCTATGTGCTTCACGTCCCGATATCATGCTAAGTGTGTGCATGTGTGCACGATATCAAGCTGCTCCTAAAGAATGTCATCTTAAGGCCGTGAAAAGGATAGTGAGATATTTAATTCATACACCAAATTTTGGCATTTGGTATCCTAAGAGGGCCTCTTTCGATCTTGTTGGCTACTCCGACTCGGACTATGCCGGAGACAAGGTTGATAGAAAGTCCACTTCGGGTACTTGTCAATTTCTTGGTAGATCTCTTGTGTCTTGGTCCTCCAAGAAACAAAACTCGGTATCCTTATCTACCACCGAAGCGGAGTACATTGCCGCTGGTTCATGTTGTGCTCAATTACTTTGGATGACCCAAACTCTTAAAGATTATGGGATATATGTGAAACATGTTCCATTGCTTTGTGACAATGAAAGTGCTATCAAAATTGGTCATAATCCTGTGCAACATTCTCGAACTAAGCATATTGAAGTTCGTCATCATTTCATTCGAGATCATGTTGCTAAGGGTGACATTGATCTTAAGCATGTTCGCACCGAAAAGCAATTAGCGGATATATTTCACTAAACCTCTTGATGAGAAAGTGTTTTGCAGGTTGAGAGGAGAATTGAACATCATTGATGCTTCAAACTTGGAGTAGAAACTCCATTGGATACATGCAAGACATGAGCTTATGACTAATCCTTGATATTTCTCTTATGATGAAAATCTTATGTCTTGGATATATTTGCATCTTGCATGTTATCTAACCCATGTAGGTACTTGGTTGAATCAAATTCCATGAGATTGTAACCTACTCACATCTTGAGCAATCTCTACATCACCAAGTCTCTACACTATGGTGGTTGAAGACAAGGGAGCACGGAACCATTCAAACATATCCTTTGACAAATTCTATGTTGAGCTTCATGATTGTCATTTTTGGATACACAAGTGCTCTTCCTTGCAAGAACTAACCCATGTAGGTAGATGGACTCAAATTCCAAGTGGTGCTCCCAACTCCTGATGAGCTACATCAACCTTGAGCAACCCACACAAGTTCAACTACATGGTTAACACCACCAACCAAGGTATGTTATTCCATCTTAGAGAAGCTTTACTCCGAGTCATGAGCTAAAGCAACTCGACAAGATGTGAATACATCAAGATGCTTAAATGAAAAATGGTAATCCCATTTTGAGCTTAAACGATGAGTATGACCTATGATCAAGTGATCTCACTTGACTCCTAAGTCAATATACTCTAACATAGGTGACTTTGTCGCCGACCATCTCTAGATGAAGTTCTCTTGTGTTCTTCTCTGTGTTTTTGCATTTGTCTCATGCATATTTGTTTCCCCTTTCAAAAAAAACTTCATCTAGATTCTTCTTTCTGTTTGCTCTGCATTTTCTGCATCCAATTCATTGCATATCATTCAGTAAATTCCTTGCAAATCTTTGTGAGATCTTCTAGTCTAGTGAGCTGAGGTGACAAGTGTTTTCTCTGAGATGAACTCGGTTTCACCGATTTGTTGTTTTTGGTCCAACCGAATCCTTTCGGTACAACCGAAGCATACCACTCGATGCCACCGATTTCACCACAGGAAAAACAGTTTGCCACTTATTCTGTGTTTCTTCTGATCTAGCTCCACTCAATGAATCTTGTCCTCTACAAGCGTCACATTTTATCAATGCTTTGTGCTGTGACTCAAGGATCAAACCCTTCTTGGAAATTGATGTCAAAGGGGGAGAGAGAGAGCACATCAAAGCTTATCACTTCCAAAGGGAGAGAGAGTATCACTTCCACAGGGGGAGAGAGAGACCTCCAGGGGGAGAGAATACTCAAGTAGAAAGTACTTCTCAAGGATCCCAGATGCTTGGTGTTCAAGAGGAGAGATGCCACATGTCTTATTGAGGGGAAAAGACATGTTCATATGTGCTTATTTGCATTAGTTTGCATTAGCTCTATTCAGTTATACCTTTCAGCTCTGATTTTCTCTTCCCTATCTTCTCCCAGTATCCCATGCTAGATTCAGGGGGAGCAAGACATCTAAGGGAAAGGAATCATTTAAATTCATTGCATATCTTTACTCTTGGGGACATGTCTAATCCAATGTGGTACTTAGTACTCACTCTCTACATGTCATCCCAGTCTTGGTATTCTTGTGGTTTCTTCTGTTTGCTCTGGCTAGTAGATGTACCTGTGTTATCTAACCTTGTTTGTGCAGGTTCATTCCATCCTAAGCCAACTCAAGACTACATGGTAAGTATATGCATCACACTCATGTGTATGAGGAATTCTTGCTGATGTACATACTGTTTGCAAGAAGGACTCATGAGCATGAAGATATTTTCTTTAATATTCTTTGCTCTGATGCATATGGCCAAGATACATGTAACACATTGCCTACTCTATCATGGTTATGCTCTCACATGCTTCTATATTCCATATTCACATGATTGCATACATGTAGGGGGAGCCTATGTTTGTTACATGTCTTTCCAAAGCTTTACTTGCTATTCTCTATATCTTTATCTAAAAGCTTTGATGTATGTTGTCATCAATTACCAAAAAGGGGGAGATTGAAAGCACAAGTTCTCCTTAGGTGGTTTTGGTAATTAATGTCAACATATTTCTTGTTGGACTAACACTTTTATCTAGTATGTTTCAGATAAGTTCAGCAATGGAGTGGCATGGACTAAAGGATGTGGGAACTCCTTCAAGATGCTAAGGACACATGATTGGCTCAAGCTTCAAGCTCAAGACTCTTCATTTTACATTTTTGTGATCCAAGATCACATTGAGTCTATAGGAAAAGCCAATACTATCAAGAAGGGATGAGGTGTTGCTTAATGAGTTTCTTGCTCCACAGTGCTTCATGATATGCTCCAAAACCCTCAACTAGTTTCCTACTTCCACACATATGACCTAAACCTAAAGACAAAATCGGCCACACCAATTCTTTCTATCCGGTGCCACCGAGTTCAGATGTCATAGCCACTGCCACAAACCCTAGGCAAATCAGTCTCATCGATTGGGATCTCGGTCTCACCGAGATGGGATTGTAATCTCTCTGTGTATGTCCATTACCAAAATCAGTCTCATCGAGTTTGTGTAACTGGTACTACCGAGATTACAATGCAAACTCTTTGGTTAACTTATTACCAAAATCGGTCCCACCGAGTTTGAGTAATCGGTCCCACCGAGTTTGCCTGACCAACTCTTTGGTTAGCTAATTACCAAAATCGGTCTCACCGAGTTTGTGTAATCGGTCTCACCGAGATTACGTTATGCCCTAACCCTAACCATATCGGTCCTACCGAGTTGCATTTCGGTCCCACCGAAAATCCTAACGGTCACTAGGTTTACTAAATCGGTCTGACCGAGTTTGTTGATTCGGTCCCACCGAGATTGGTAAATTGTGTGTAACGGTTAGATTTTGTGTGGAGGCTATATATACCCCTCCACCTCCTCTTCATTCGTGGAGAGAGCCATCAGAACAAACCTACACTTCCAACTTACCAGTTCTGAGAGAGAACTACCTACTCATGTGTTGAGGCCAAGATATTCCATTCCTACCATATGAATCTTGATCTCTAGCCTTCCCCAAGTTGCTTTCCACTCAAATCTTCTTTCCACCAGATCCAAATCCTATGAGAGAGAGTTGAGTGTTGGGGAGACTATCATTTGAAGCACAAGAGCAAGGAGTTCATCATCAACGCACCATTTGTTACTTCTTGGAGAGTGGTGTCTCCTAGATTGGCTAGGTGTCACTTGGGAGCCTCCGACAAGATTGTGGAGTTGAACCAAGGAGTTTGTAAGGGCAAGGAGATCGCCTACTTCGTGAAGATCTACCGCTAGTGAGGCAAGTCCTTCGTGGGCGACGGCCATGGTGGGATAGACAAGGTTGCTTCTTCGTGGACCCTTCGTGGGTGGAGCCCTCCGTGGACTCGCGCAACCGTTACCCTTCGTGGGTTGAAGTCTCCATCAACGTGGATGTACGATAGCACCACCTATCGGAACCACGCCAAAAACATCCGTGTCTCCAATTGCGTTTGAATCCTTCAAAACCCTTCCCTTTACATTCTTGCAAGTTGCATGCTTTACTTTCCGCTGCTCATATACTCTTTGCATGCTTGCTTTCTATATGTTGTGAATGTTAAATTTGTGCCCAAACTCCACTTAAACTTAAAGAAGTTAAAAACTGCAACTTTGGTACTTAGTGTCTAATCACCCCCCTCTAGACACCTCTTCTCAAGGTCCTACATGATGAGAATGCCAGGTTGAAGACATTGCTTGAGACGGTAATATACAAAAGTCTCAAAGGGCATCACACACTATGTGATGTCCTCAAAAAACAGATTTTGAACGAAAACTCTAGGAAAGAGGGTGTTGGGTTCGAGAGGAAAATGAATGTTGATGGTTCTTACTGGATGCCTGAGCAGTACCCCAAAACCACATGGGTTGCTATAAAGGGACCTTCAGTGGATCCATCTACCTTATCTGGCTTCTCTTGTGCTAACCCAATTATCATTGATGAATCATTTGGTGCAAACTATAAACTATTCAGGAATTAGAATGGTGAAGTGTTTGCTAGGTATATTGGTACTAACTGCAGGAATGGACCACCTCTTAAGAAGATCTGGGTACCCAAAAGTTGTCTTGAGAATCTTCCCGTGAATGTCTTCATGATACCACCTGGGAAGAAGACAAATCCCAGACCAAAGGCTTCATATGGTCCAAAGGCTTCATACAGAGAAATGACTCACCAGAGTCACCCTAACGCCAATGTTTTGCAGGGAAACCATACTCAGATTTTTGAATATGAGCGTGTTTCATCAAACCACTATGTTCATAAGACCAAGAACTTTTCTGGTTATTCTTATGAGTATTATTCACCTCCTACAAGGATATTTTCTAGGGCTCCAAAGCTGAAGTTCTCAGATGTTGCACTTAGACTCATTGCTTCTAAGCCACCCCTGAAGATGTGGGTGGTTAAGAAAACTTAACTCTCTTTTGCAGGGAAAGGTCTCCAGCCGAAAATCAAAGGCGTCTAATGCTTATGTTGGGGACCTTAAACATCTTGTGGGATGCAAGATAAAATATCCAAATAGTCTTACTATGTATTTTGTCCCAGGATTCCTTGACAATCATCCTATTTATCCTAACCAAGATCTGAACTTTCATATTCCACTTGTTCGTCAAATGTTTCTGCTTCACAATACCCTTGGTGAAACCTATCCCCCAAACTGTATTGTAGGATATGACACCAAAGGCTTCAGAATGTATTATGGATAGTGGCTACACTAAACACATGACTGGTGATCGAAGTCTTCTGATGGATTCAACCCTATGCTCATCTGACAAAAGTCACATCACATTTGCTGACACTGGTAAAAGCAAGGTATTGGGTCTGGGTAGAGTTGCAATCTCAAGAGATCAACACATGGATAAAATGATCCTTGTTGAATCCCTTGGTTTCAACTTAATGTCTGTCTCAATGCTTTGTGATCTGAACATGATTGTGATTTTTGGAAAATATCATAGCCTTGTGCTTATGGAATCTGACAAGTCTCTAGTCTTTGAAGGGTATCAAAAAGATGATCTGTATATGGTAGATTTCTCAGCAGGACCACAGTTGGCCGTATGTCTTCTGGCAAAAGCTTCAGAGTGCTGGCTCTGGCATCGGAGGCTAGGACATGCTGGCATGAGGAACTTGTACACTCTCGCGAAGAAAAAGCATGTCGTAGGCATCGAGGGCGTCAAGTTCAAGAAGGATCATATGTGTGGTCCTTGTAAGCTGGGAAGATGACTAGGGGCAAGCATCCCTCGAAGACAATCATGACGACATCAAGTCCCTTCGAGCTGCTTCACATGGATTTATTTGTCCCTACTCACTACTCTACTCTTACTACCACTGCTTGTCTCTATGGCTTCGTCATTGTTGATGATTACTCAAGATATACATGGATGCATGTAATTCTCTACAAGACTGAAGTGCAGGATGTCTTCAGACGATTCGCCAATCATGCCATGACGAACTATGGCATCGAGGTCAAGCACATCAAAGTGACAATGGCATATAATTCAAGAACACTGGCCTCGACACTTATCTTGATACACTGGGCATCACTCATGAGTTCTCAGCTCCTTACACATCTCAGCAGAATGGCATCGTGGAGCGCAAGAACAGAACCCTCATTGAGATGGCTCGGAGGATGCTTGATGAGTGCAAGACTCCAAGGAAGTTCTGGCCTGAAGCCATTGATACTGCATGCCATGTCATCAACCGTGTTTATCTTCACAAGCTTCTAAAGAAGACATCATATGTGCTAGATGAAGTCCCTGCTAGTGAATCTATCAAGCTTATGGGTACTGGAGAAATCATACCTTCAGAAGCTCTGGCTGAAGAAGAAATCATCATTGCACAAAATCAACTTGAAGATAATGCTTAGCCTGAAGTCAATGTTGAAGCTGAAGACAATGATCTGCAAGGGCAAAATCTTCGTCCACTACATCCCCGTGTTGCAAATGAAGTACAGATTGAGAAGATAATTGATAGCATCAATGCACCTGGTGCACTCACTCGTTCAAGGGCAATGCAACTAACAATTTTCTATGGGCACTTTGCATTTGTCTCTATATCCGAACCCAAGAAAGTTGATGAAGCCTTCATGTAACCTGAATGGATTCAAGCTATGCAAGAAGAACTTCATTAGTTTGAGCTGAACAATGTATGGGAACTGGTCAAGCATCCAGATCCTCTCAAGCACAATGTCATTGGCACCAAATGGATCTATCGCAACAAACAAGATGAGCATGATCAAGTTGTCAGAAACAAGGATCGTCTAGTTGCTCAAGGTTACACTCAAGTAGAAGGGATTGACTTTGATGAAACATTCGCTCCCGTGGCTAGGCTTGAAGCCATTCGCATACTGCTAGCCTATGCCAACCATCACAACATTCTTCTGTACCAAATGGATGTGAAGAGTGCCTTTCTCAATGGCAAGATTGAAGAAGTGTATGTTGCACAACCACCTGGCTTTGAAGATCCAAAACATCCTGATATGGTGTACAAGCTCAACAAGGCACTGTATGGCCTTAAACAAGCTCCTCGAGCTTGGTATGACACACTCAAAGACTTCCTGAAGAGCAAATGCTTCAAACCTGGTTCTCTAGATCCTACACTCTTCACGAAGACATATGACGGTGAACTGTTTGTGTGCCAAATCTAGGTGGATGACATTATCTTCGGTTGCACTGATAAGAGATACCGTGATGAGTTTGGGCACATGATGCAAGAGCAATATCAGATGTCCATGATGGGTGAGCTGAAATTTTTCCTTGGTCTTCTACAACATTCACTTATAGCTATGTCTTCATTTGTGAATCTTTATTGATCTAAGTGAATGTGATTGGAACCTAACCTATTCTATGCTTCTACCTCAAACTCTATCTGTCCAAATCATATGCATTCTATTGAAAACTGTCGATTGTCTTCTCTCTGAGTCCTTGTCAGCAGAAGACAACATGACAAACATTTAAATCCGCTCTTAATGTTGTATCCTTATTGCCTGAATACCGGAGAAGCCAGAACGACCACCCGAAAATCCAGGCATGTGTGGGAACATGGAACAACTTTCAATGAGTTGCATGCATGCCACGTGTCTCTCAGATGTGAACCGCCAGGGGCACCTGCGTAATTGCACTACGCCACCCTCCTCCTTCCTATAAATACTCACCCGCGCGGTCAATATCTGTTCTATCACCTTGCCACCTCGCACTAACCCTAGCGCCTCTGCTAGCTCGCATCAACGCCGGAGACGAAGTGCTTAGCTGCCGCAACTTCTTCGACACCGTCCTCACGCCGGCCGCGGACCTCGTCCTCTTTGCCGCCACCGTGGGTGTCTTCCGCCGCCAAGTTAGGATGCAGGAGATTGAACTGCTCAGCCTCTCTTCCATCCTCGTTTAGCAGTTCGTCAGTGGTAATTAAATCTTACTGTTTACTGCCTTTTTGATCCATCAAATCCATCCACTTCAACCAAAAGTGGTTTCTTCACTTCCAAATCTGGATATATCTACTCATGCATCTCATATTATGCCAAGTATATTCACTTATGCTTCATAACTAGTTAGATTCCTCACTTGTACTTATTCATGGATTCGTAAAAATCTAGAACCAACTCTCTCCACATAAGTGAGTGTCTTCGCACTATGAGGTCAATGTCTTCTGAACTGATTTAATCTTCAAAAATCTTCTAAGAATGCATATGACCTCTTCCCCTTCCCTCGCATCTCTAATGCTGTCACAGGTACATGTCCATGGGATAATCCCTTGGTTCTCATAGTCTGCATTCATTTGCAGAATACTTACAGCGTCACATTGAATCTCCTGAAGCCAGTTCTTGTCTGACCAGCAGACGGAAGCCATTTACTGTGTTGAAGCTAATTAGTCTGAATATTATGGCTTCAGAGAAGTTTGCACGCAAAGGTGGCACGCAACACCGTGGCAACACTGCACTTGATCTGCCTCCTGATCTGTATGAACTGTACAAGTCAGATCCTAAGGAAAATTACAACCAACGCAAGAACCAGATTCAGTGGATCAGAAGATATTGGGCTGAGGAATTGTTCAAGTATAGGTTTTTCACGCCTGAATATGCTGAAAAGAATGCCATCAAATGCCCATGGGGTGACTGTCTATACCGCGACCTGGTGCCAAAGAGCAAGGCTGAAGCCATTGAGCGAAAATTCTATCCTTGTGTGGTCAGAGGACCACAACCTGAAAATGCTAACCCATCTTATTTGTTATGGTGTCGTGACGACAATCTTTTCAAGCGCAACTACCAGTTTGCAAAAGATTCAGTTCTCAAGAACCACAAGGAGTTTGGCCTCAACTTCAACCCTGGCCCCTCCGCTCCAAGATCTGACGGGACATGTGAAGCTAATGAGAACAGAATTGGCGCCTTCGCTAATTTTGATGGGTTTCTGTCTCACATTCCTGCTCAGAGAGCAGCTGTGGAGAAATCTGCTGGAGAAGCTGATTCTGATGATGCTCCCTCACCTCCAAAGGAGAAGAAGAAGAAGGCAAAAGCTTCAAAGCCATCTGCTTCACCAAAAGCTTTAATAAGGAAAACTGCCGCCTGAATCCAGTGTGCAGTCTGAAGACTTATCTTGCATGTCCAAGAGGACCAAGAAGCCATTACCCAAGAAGTCCACTGGGCAACCCCTAACTCCGTTTGCTGTTCTGTGCAACGAAGGTGACACCATTGATCTGTCTAGCGATGAAGATCTTGGTGATGATGCTCTTGATATGCTTATCAAGGGCAAGCAAGAGGTAGAAATCTTCAATGATCTGGCCTTCTTTGATGTTGATATTCTGAATAACTTCATCGATGAGTGGTTCAACGACCAGCACATTAGTATTGATGATCTTTAGCTTCCAGTGGACATCAGCGTCACATTCCATGGAGCCATTGCTAGTGAGTTGGCCTTGGCTCAGAAGATTGTTGAGCTCAAAAACAAGATCGATTATGAGAAGGCTCACTTCAAGAAGAACATGGCCAAGCTCAGCGTGGCAGATGTTCAAATCTTCAAGAAGATGTTCCATGACCTCAAGGAGGAGTTCCACAAGAAGCGCACTGAAGCTAAGGGCTCACGTGAGCGCATGAAGTATTTCGCTCAGAAATGTGTTCAAGCACACAATGAAGCTGAGAAGCGCAAAGCTCTTGGGCGCCCTGGCATCGATCCTAGGATGGTTGCCAAACAAAAGAAGCCTGCTGTGACACATACTGAAGCACCTAGGCAGGAAGAACCTCGCATTGTCTTCTCTGCCAGCATGACAGGCTCGAAGCCTAAGGTCCCATCAGCAGCCTCAGAGCTGAAGGAGACAAGGGCAGCTGAAGCCGAAGCCAAGAAGCGCAAGCACAAGAACACATCTGACAATGCCCCTTCCAAGAAAAAGTTGAAGACTAAGGGAACTAAGTCTTCAAAGAAAGAGCATGCTGCAGCCTCTCAGCCTCTCATTGTTGAACCTATCTCAGTTGCTCCTCCTACTACCACCAACCAAGATCGACGTGTTGTGGTCCACCAGCCTGCTTCCACAGAGGCTCATGTAGATGAACAAGTTCCAGCTGTTGACCCCAACGCAGCTGAAGACATTGGTCAGAAAGACAATGTTGTTGATGATGAAGTCCTTCCTCAACTCGAGAACCACTTGGTATCATCGCGTGCTCCAACAAGCAGTGAATACATTAGCATTGGTCATCCATTGACGCCAATCGCTCAAGATGATTCCTGGGCTGAGTGCCCTCAAGAAGAAACCCTTGTTCAAGATGAAACACCCCGTACTCCACTAGCACAAGTTACCAATACAGTACTGAATGACGACAACTACATGGAGACCACTCCATCTCCAAAGGCGTCTCCCATGTTTCAATGGCTTCGCAAAGGTCTCAGGCCATCAGTCTCCATGTCAACCATCCCAGAAGAAGATTCACAACAATCCAGCTCAGTGGCACGCCAAGTGTTCCCTGAAGAGAATCCTTCTGTAACGGTTCCAGTGTTTGAAGCTAGAGCTGCTGAAGACATTCCGGCTGCATCAGCCGATGAAGAATAAAGAAGAGAAGAGAGAGTTGCCACACCCCTGCCACAGACCAAGTCATTCTCGAGGAGAATGTGATTATGTGAGACCCTCCAATCGTTGACCAAATGGAGGTTGAGAACAATGAGGCTGCCAAAAACACTGCTGAAGCCAATGACCCTGTCATGGTTGAACACCATGTAGAGCCTGAAGCTAATATTGTGCCTGATGCCAATGTGAATCCTGAAGCTGCTGAGACGTCGGTCCCCACTGACGGTGTTGTTCCTCCCCCAAGGCCTCACACTATGGAAACAACTTACAATCATGATGGGGAGTTGGTCACAGTTCACTGGCCAATCATGGTTCCTCCCACTGCTCCCGGACCACAATATGATTATCATGTGGAGAAGTGACCACAGGTTCAGAAGCCAAAGTCGAGGCTGCCAAGGCTTCTAGGTGCTACTACATTGCCCGAATCATTCATCGTAAACAGCTTCAGGGCACACAATACCTTCTTTGACAAAGACAAGAACCTGTACTCTAAGCCAAAGATCTCTTCAGATCGCTTCTGGAGCCATCAATAGCGCAGCTACTACTCGTGTATCCTCTACAACCAAGAGCGAATCTTTCCTCACATGCATCTTGATTGTGAAGCTGTTGCTGGGCTGCCCTGTCTTGAAGAAGCATTGGACTACTTTCGGGATACTGATCTTCTGCAATTTGTCACCGCCAAAGAGCACTGGAATGAAGAGCTTCTGCTGCAATTCTATGCTACTCTTCACATTCGTGGCTACAACAGGGATCCGAAGACATGGATCCTCGAGTGGATGACAGGAGATGTGCACCATGAAGCCAAAGCTCAAGACATCATCGAGCTTACCTCCCTGCCCACTCCAGGTGAATTGTATGAGCCTGGTTGTCAGCGTCACAGAGAAGAACTAAGAGTATTTTTCAGAGGCCTGAACCCAATATGAGTCAGATGCTCAGCATGATGAAGCCATTACCTCAAGCTGTAGAATACCCCAAGGAATTCTTTGTCAAGGACCTCGAGTACTTGCCCCGCACAGTCTATCATATACTGAGGCGTACTCTATGGCCAATCAAGGGACATTCTTCCGAAGCCAAACTTGAAGGAACAATGAAAACTTTGGTGTTTTATGTTGTCAATGGCATTAGACAACTCCCAGGATTTCTTCATAAGATAACTTGCTGCATCTGGGATTGATCTATTTGTCCTGAAGTTTTATGCTCCATGGGTGATGCGCCTGATCAAACTCCACTCTTCTGTCGACTATCAGCCTTCAGCATGCAACCATCTTGTCTTTCTGCCTGAGGTTGATCTGTCAGTTGAAGCCATCTACCCCGAGCCTACCAAGGAGCGATTTATCTTCTTAATGTTGATCATGACAGCTTCACTCAACCAATAGAAGGAGTTCATGTACCCAATGCTGATATTCCCACTTATCCTCATGCTGGCAATGTGCATATGCCTCATCGTGCAAATACTGAATCCACTGCGAGCACAATTTCTCAAAGGCCTCAGAAGCTTTCTCGCATACTCAATGACCAAGAGCTGCTTGTGGCCTTACATCAGAAGCAGGACAAGAACCACGACTGGCTAAAGCGTCAGATGCATAGTCTCTTGGTGGATGTCAATCATATTCGCAACCTGGCCACCAAGAACTCATGACAGTCCTGGAAGAGCCTCACTCTGCTGTGTTCTGAAGACGACCTTCATGCAGATGGCTTCACCGAGGGCTTCAAGTTTGATTCCAGGCCTCCACCAAATGCAAGCTGGCGTCGCACTCCCTCACTTGAAGATTTTGAATATTCATCTTCGGCTGCAACTATTGTTGCGAATGTCGTTGATGAAGAAGATGACGCCACTTCACCGACCATGGCTACATTGCATCTCGACACTGCATCAGGCACTTCTGCACCACCAAACTCCAATGTCGACCCTGCTCCTCCATCTGCTCCTTTTGGGAACAAGTAGATGCTCTATGTCTTCAAACCTTTTTGGTCATTACTGAAAAAAGGGGGAGAAGCATATGAGTTGATAGTCTTCAAGCGGGTCCTTATGGGTGGTTGCATTATTTTGCCAAGTACTTACAACTCTTGTCTTTTGATACATTTGGTTCTTTGAGTTGTAACACTTAAACTCGATGGTCGTCTACTACTTTTTCTGCTACTCTGTGATGCGATGATAAATTCTGCATGAAGTCACTCTGCAGACGTCCATTTTCCATTATGCATATCATTATCTTCATTATCTTTCTATATGCATAATGTATTGTCTTCACACTTTGAAGATGGCATCCACAAAGCAAAACCTGCCATGTGCATTTGCACTCAAAAGCAAATCATTTATATGCACATCTTCAGGGGAGCCTCGTCATATGTATAAGACAATACTCACAACACTGAACTTTGACATACTTTTATCCCCATTGAAAACTTCAACCAGTTTGTCATCAATCAGCAAAAAGGGGGAGATTGTAAGTGCATCTAGTGCCACCCCTAGTTGATTTTGGAGTATTGACGACAAACTTGGTTGAAGGACTAATGTGTTTGTGAGAATTGCAGGATAACACAGGTAGTAGTCCCATATTGATTCGGTTTACCTACCATACACTACAAAAAAAGACACATCCGTGACATTTTGGGCCGAATGAATTTTTTTTCTGTCATACTTATGACACTTCTATGATGATAATTGTGACAAAACCCGGTATCATCATAGATGTGGTGGGCTCCTACTTCTATGACAAAAAATCATGATAGAAAATGGGCTTTTCATCCTGGGCGGGCCGGAGACGTAGCTGCATGACATTCTTTGGGCCGTCCATGACAGAAAAAACTATGGTAGAAGCGAGGGCGAGGAAAATATCGGGGTGTTCCCGGTTACGGTGGGTGGTCAGGGCCGAGCAATGCATGGAGGTTTGCGCGTTTCTCTCATACACGCACGCGCGTGGGTGCGAGGCGTTGGGCTCTAACTGAACCTGAGCGAGGCGTTCACCTACTGAACCCGAGCGATTGCACTGCAAGCTACATGTTACTGAACCCGAGCGATCGATCGATGGTTGTTAACTGAACCCGATCGAGCGATTCCTTCGCTACTGCTGCTAACTGAAGCCGATCGATGCTGCCTATGGATGAACAGTGAGCCTTGCGAGGGAGGGGGGGTGAATGAACAGTGAGCGGTGGGGGTGGATGAACAGGACCTCGTGGTGTTGCCTCTAGATGAACAAGACCCGATCGATCGAGCCGGTTGGGGCTAGATGAGCAGGACCCCGTCGAGTGCTGGATGAACAGGACGACCCTATGGAGGGCTGGATGAACAATGGACGGTGGAGGGGTGGATGAACAGTAGCCCGTGGAGGGGTGGTTGAACAGGAGCCCGTGGAGAGCGCTGGTTGAACAGTAGCCGATGGAGTAGCGCACGGTGGAGGCTCGATGAACAGGAGCCCGTGGATGAACAGTCGTAGGTGGAGGCTGGAGAACAGGAGCCCGTGGATGAACAGTCGCAGGTGGAGGCTGGAGGAGGTCGACGGTGGATGAACAGTAGCCCATGGAGGCTGGAGGAGGTCGACGGTGGAGATGAACAGTATCCCGTGGAGTCCCGTTTTGCGGTACGCCACACCCCTCCCGATGAATAGGACCCTTGTTTTGACCGTAGCGCTCCAACACAAGTCTGTTTCCTCCATTTTACAGTACGCCACACCCCTCCTGATGAACAGGACTCTGTTTCAACCGTAGGAGGTCCAACACAAGTCCGTTTCCTCCATTTTGCGGTACGCCGAACCCCTCCCGATGAACAGGATCCCGTTTCGAACGTGGCCAGTCGAACACAAGGCCATTTCCTCCATTCCGCGATACACTAGGCCTTGTTTCCATTGCCCATTCCGTCCAAGACGGTTGGCTCCCACGCGTTCTGTTGCCTCCCCATGAACACGACGCATTCTGTTGCCTCTCGATGAACACGACGCATTCTGTTGCCTCCCCATGAACTCGACGATGACGCAGTTTCTCCATTCCAACCCAGCCATGTACACGAGTCCTGGCCGTATGTATGCGCGAGTAGGCGTTTGAGACCCCGCCCGTATGTACGTACGTGGCCGTATTTTCTTTCTTGCACCCTGGCCGTTGTACGTACGTGTACATGCTACATGCGCGCCTCTACTACGACACATGTGCGCCTCTACATCGACCAGTATGTACATACACGTTCGCGACTAGAATGACAACGCTACGTACGCTTCGACCAGGTGGGTCTTGACTGTCAGGCACTTCCTTACGTGCGAAGATGTAGCTGGTGGGTCCCAGCAGTCAGGGGGGCGAATTGTTTTTTCTGCCCGGACGCACTTCCTTGCGTGTGAAGATGTAGCTGGTGGGTCCCAGCAGTCAGGGGGGAAATGTTTTTTCGCGAAATACGGTGGCCCGTCCGGTGGATCCCTGCTGTCAGGTAGAGGAATAATTATTTTGCGCTTAATAAGGAGGCACCTCCTTGCGGCCGTCATGGACCCAGCTGTCAGCCTCTCCACGTATAGTACTCTTCCGATGGAAGTCATTCCTTGACCACGTTGACCACGCCGCGCAGAGAGCACCAGGGCGGTGGACGACGGCGAGGCCTAGGAAGGGGACAACACGGAGCTAGGGAAGACGCGACAGCGGAACCCCGCGCGGAGAGGAGTACGAGGGTTCACTGGTTCGGCTGCGGTGTGAGGCTGCCGTTGCCGCAGGGCCTGGCCAGTGGTGGGAATAGTAGGGGGCGGTGAGGCCTCCACGGCAGCACAGCCGGCCATGGGAGGCAGGAGCATGCGGCACGACCAGCGCTGCTTTGGGCGGCTGGAGCAAGAAGACCAGAGGTTGAAGAAGCACTACGGCCGTTGGATGGACATCGTACGGTCACTGGAGCTAGAATCGTTCATATTGACTAAGTTGACAAAGCCCTCCGTCCCCGTCAACTTAGTAGGCCCACAAGTCAGCCTCCAACCAAGGTGGGTCCCAGCTAGCAGGGGAGTATTCATTTTTTTGTGTGTAATAAGGAGGCACTTCCGGTGGGTCCGAGCTGACAGCGGGGGAACATTTTTTTCGTGAAATACGGTGACCCGTCCGGTTGGTCCCAGCAGTCAGGGGGAAACATTTTTTTCACAAAATACGGTGGCCCGTCAGGTAGGTCCCTGTTGTCAGGTGGAGGAATAATTATTTTCTGCGTAATAAGGAGGTACTTTCTTGCGGCTGCCGTGGACCCAGCTGTCAGCCTCTCCACATACAGTACTCTTCTGATGGAAGTCTTTTGTTAACCACATTGACCACGCCGCGCCGAGAGCACCCCAGCGGTGGACGACGACGAGGCCTAGGAACGGGACGATGTGGAGCCGGGGAAGACGCGATAGTGGATGCCCACGCAAAGATGAGTACGAGGGTTCACTAGTTCGGCTACGGTGTGAGGCTGCCATCACCGCAAAATAACAGGGGGTGTGGGTGAGTGGAGGGATGGCCTGGCCAGCGGTGGGAGTAGTATGGGGGCGGTGAGGCCTCCGCGGCAGCATAGCCGGCCACGGGAGGTAGGAGCAGGCGGCATGACCGGCGTTGCTTTGGGCGGCTGGAGCAAGAAGACCAGGGGTTGAAGAAGCACTATGGCCATTGGATGGACATAGTACGGTCACTGGAGTATTGACTAAGTTAACAAAGCCCTCCGTCCCCGTCAATTTAGTAGGCCCACAAGTTAGCCACCCACTATGGTGGGTCCCAGCTAGCAGGGGGTATTCATTTTTTTGTGCGTAATAAGGACGCACTTTGTTGTGTGCGAAGATATAGCTGGTGGGTCCGACCTGTCAACGGGGGAACATTTTTTTGCGAAATACAGAGGCCCTTCCCGTGGGTCGTAGATGTCAGGTGGAGGAATCATTATCTTGCACGTAATAAGGAGGAATTTCCTAACGTGCGGCCGTGGACACAGCTGTCACATTCAAGGAAATGGACCCAACTATTTTTAATCCTGAAATATCAATTCACGTTCAAACTATTTTGAAAAATAATTTATATAAATATAAAATCCAAATAATTGTCCATGCATAAAAATCAATGGAATTTAAAATCTTGTAATGAAAAAAAGTTGAAACTAATTCCCGGTTTGATGTGTTTTAAAAATGTACAGCCCATTTCTGGGCAAACCGAATGAAACTCTCCTCGTCTCGAAAGATTTGCAACCTAGCAGGGTTGATAAAGCAAGTAGGCCTCATTTGGGTATTTCTTTAAAAAAAATAGAACTGGGCTAGCCATTTTCAGCAAGAAAAAAACACAACTGGGCTCATGATGTGGTAAACATAAATAAAACCATGGCTAGACGGGCCACAGCCCCCGTACAACCCCATTGTTACCCTGATCTGTCGCTAAAACTAGTATAAATAACAACTGCTAGTTCCTCAAAAAAAAAAAACTACGCGACCTGCTGGGTCTCTTGTGTCAGCCACTCGTAGTGTAATTCTCTCGTTTATTGACTATGTTGACAATGGCGTGAGTCCCAGATGTCCAACCATTAGGAGGAACCATATGTTTGGGCTTGTAATATAGAGGCACTTAGTACGAGTGCGGGTGCGTGTTGGGGCTGACGTCGCCAAAGAATAATAGGACGTGTGGGGGAATAGAGGGAGGGACTGGCCAACATTGGAGGGTACATACGGTAGGGCGGTGGAGGCGCAACCAGCCATGGGAGGCGGGAGCAGGCGGAGCCGACGGGGTGGTTTGGTTTGGGCGGTTGGAGGAAGAAGAAGACAAGAGATAGAAGATACACGACAGATGTTGGATGTCAATCCAATCCAACGGCTGGTAGGGAGAATCGTTTGTTGACTGGCTAGTAAGTGGACATCACCTTGATAGGCTATTTCCTCGTGGGTCCCAAATGTCAGAATCCAAATTTGTCATGGTCATGCAGCCTTTCCTATGAAAATTTACAGCCCATTTGATGTGCTAGTTCGAAATAAGTTTGTGGGTGCTGGTGGGGGCTAATCACTTGGCTTCTGTAATGCACAGTGAGCTCAAGCAGCCGGCGAGAGTGATGTTATTTCCCTTGGTTGGGATTTGTTACAATATTTCACTCTAAATTAAACGAATGGCAAGCTATTTGCCTTGTTTCAAAGAAAATATGACAGTCACAGCCGAGTTGAAAAGGGCAAAAACATCTAACTCCAGCTTACAAACTGTACAAAAGCATGAGGGTTAATTGTTCATTAGGTTTACAAAAAAACCAGGTTGAAAAGGGCAACAACATCTAACTCCAGCACTATTTTCGGCAGTCACAGTCAAATGGATCGTTCAGGTCCATAGAATGAACATCCTGGGTTGTAAAATCTACTGGATTATGACCACAATATGTTGTAAATAGAAGCCCGACATGTTCAGAAGCTCTTTTGCCCACCTGAAACTCCTTTTTGTGCTCTTCGACATACCCATCCGTCAAAACCATGCTACTGATAAACTTAAGCCTGATGGACAATAGTAACCTCGCATTCAGCAGGAAGAATATGACAAATCTAGTGTTTGCACGGTTGGCTACATATCTTTCTAGCGTTATTGTCTTCAATCGAATCTCATGAGAAGTGAGAAAATCTGATGCTTACGAATCCACCGATTGGTTATAAATTTCTTACCCCGTCCCGTTGCCTAAATAGACATGAAGATTGAAAACAGTTAAGGTCTAAAAAAAGAGTGTCGAAAGAGCAATAGCTGAACGGTTAATTCTAGTACACCATATGCGGGTTTCCAATGTGTGTGAAATTATCACCTTTATATACAATTTCTCGAGACATGGAAAGCATTGCAGCAAGCCAATAATCTTGTTCAGATCAAAACTATTCATTTGGATATATAAGATCTTGACAGAATCCAGCACCATTGATAGGCCATCCATGGAGAAACTCTTCATTGAGCATTGAACATAATATTAGTACAAAATGTGTACTCCAAGATGATATATAACTTATGCGCAGAAATTTAAAATGCAGCTTATGGTTACAAGTGTAGATGATAATATAAAGTACTTGAAGAACTATGGAGCCAAACACCATATTGAAATGAGCACAGAGATCATGTATTACACCCATGTTCTCCAGTTTAGGCGCAGAGAGGACGGTTATTTGCAACGGTGAATAACTAGAATCAAGGATCAACCTTTGAAGTGAAGGGGCATCTTGGATGATGAGCTGCCTTCCGTCAAAAGAAATTCCAATTCTTACAAGGTTAGGTGACTTTATTTGGAGACAACCGATTCTAACTGTGAAAACAAGCACCAAGCACTCCAGGGCAGGGCAACTGGAGTGGATGATACTGTGCAATGAGGCCTCCGATATATGAACCCACACAAGTGAAAGTTTCTTGAGAAATGGGAGTCAAAGGTTTAGTACCAGATTGTCTGGTAGGTAGCACGGCGCAAAGGTGGCGGTGTGGAGAGAGGAGGAAAACTGCGAGATGGACATCGATGCTGAGGGAACAAGTACATGGCGTTCGGTATGTGGTATGTGATTTCAAGGGGAATAGTAGAACTCAAGCAGCTGTAGTTCTATGAATTCAGGGGATTTTAGCCGGGCGTCTACCATGCAGGGCATGGTATGCTTTCTCAGGTAGCATGACGGGATGCAGAGGCTTTGGATAGAGCCCTGGTGGGAGGAGATAATGTCTTTGGGGATTTCAAAATCATTGTAGAGAGATAGCTGATGATAGTCGAGATTAAGGGGCACGACGCGCCATAGAGGGTGCCACCGAATTGAGAGGACTTGGGTGCGGTAGCAATCCTTGGTGGGGATAAGCGAGATGATCTCTCCAAGGACGGCGTCCGGGAGATCACTGATGCGGTCCACCCGAGATTCTACGGCTTCCTGGGATCCGGTGGGGGCGGGGTCGCCGCTTCTCCCCGCACTGCCGGGTGCGGGATCTACAACAGGCGTCATCACTGACGGGAGCCTCATCTTCTTGGTGCTGGGGGTCAGCCGACTCCATTTTCCTCAAGGGCATCGCGTCGCGCTCACGGATTTGAGCAGATTAATGAATGATGAGCCTAGTTTCTAGTGCGAGTGAAGAAGAAGGGGAGCTGGGGTTTTTCTGTAGTAGTGAGGAAGAAGGGGAGCTGGCTTTTTTGTAGTAATGAGTGAGGAATTTGGGTACGAGTGGAGCGAGCTGACATGAGGTGGGTGGGAGTGAGGAGGAAGAAGAGCATCCAGGTATTTTTGGGGGCGGTGTGCTGGGTGTGGGTAGTGCCTCTCATTCAGTAAATATATGGGCTTTTGAATTGATTTTACTATTTACTAGGGTGGATGGGTTGTTTTGTCTTGGGCCCAGAGAAACAATTACTACTAGTAAAGTGGAGACACTCTACAGCTACCCAGAAAAACAATTACTACTAGTACAGTGGATACAATACCGCTTCTGGCTCCTCCTAGGTCATTGAAACGTCTCCCTCTACTGAATGCCGTTATACTTTTGTTGACCGACATGCGGGCCATGAAGCGCGCGGGCCCAAATGCCATCCACCAAATTAGAAGGCAGTATGCAGGCGGAGAGTCACTCCGGTCGTAGAGCGGGAGTAACGAGCTGTCGTATCACAAAACCCCACCTCCCCACAGTCTAAGTTTGATGGAAGAAGCAACCATCATTTCACTCTTTGCTGAATCCCCTTCTCTCTCACCGTCTTCAAGAAAGGCAACACTCGCATCTGCCAGTGTTCTTCTGTCCCAACAAAGGGAAGGTAAGCGGATCCGTGATGTTGGTATATTTTCGTTCAGAGAAAAAAAAGAACTTTTGCAAAGCAGTAACCGATCCTCACTCTCTTTTTTGTTTCATTGTCATTGCGATTGTGTTCTCCTTTCAGTGGTCTCCTAGTATTCATCAGTTTCATGATGGACCAAGGAGAACCAGGTAAAGATCTGCCGATATTGGAGCAGACGCGGGAGGCTGATCCCCACGAGACAGAGAGCTCCAAGAAGATGGAGGCAGCCTCCGAGCCGACCCCAGATACGCTCACGGCCACTACTGAGATGGTCAACGCCCCGTTTGAGGTTACATCCCCCGTGGCGCTGCAGGAGCAGTTTTCCCCCTTCGAGGATGTGTCCCCCCCCCCCCCGATGAGCTGCCCAAGGTGATTTTCTTCTTTGCCGATCTCGATTGTGGTTTTTCATCTAAGTATGTGGTGATGAATAATGCAAAATTTTATTAGCTTCGATGCCATGCTATACATAGTGGTTTAAATAACTTGTGTTTCTTATACTGGAAAGTAATTCAGAATTTGTTTCTGTTTTAATTAGAGCCCTGATGCAGACAAGAATTGTGTGGTTGTACATGTCACTCGCTATGAGGCGGATGACCTGAATATACGCACTGGGAAAACAGAGTTCTTAGGCTGTTGGATCCTGGAAGCCATTTGCGCTTATACCAATGAAGAGTTGTATTCCAGCCTCACTGTTGTCAGGCGTGTTGTCCAGGGTGTACTGAAGCACAAGAAGTTCAAAGCTACTCCTTTGTTTGTGAGGCATACTGTTCTTGTCAAGCTTATGCAGGAAGATGACGTGGCATGCCTCGACAAACAAGTTTATCAGTGGCAAGGCGACAAGGTTGTCTTCATGAAAGTTCACAGGATTGAGCTGCTGCGGGACGTCCTCGATGATGTTCATGGCAAGGTCCGTCTTGTGTCCAGCCCAAATTAGATTGAGGCATGAAATAGTTTCCCCAGCTAGTGTTTAATAGTAGTTTGGATTGTGTCTAATTATCCAAACCTTGCATGTTATCAAGCCTTCTGGGCTAGTACTCTATCTGAATCCGTCTATGGGAACTGCTACTACTTTTGTGTGCCCATGAATCATGTGAGCACCATCGTAATAGTTGCCGAAATAGATGCATCCTCACTAGTTTTTTGATGAATATGGCATGGTAAGACATAAGTTGTCACTGTTTATCGTACGAGCAGTGTGTGTTTTGATGAAATAGAGTACTCGTTCGAAAACTTTGCGCCGACGTATACATAAGTACTTGTAAACACTGTTGGTGCTACCCCACTTGTAAGCAGTTGTGAAAAACATGGTACATTGGCTCAGCTCGCTTCAACACTAGGCTATCGACCAGCTAACAATCAACAATATGCTGTCTGACATATAAGCAACTATGTATCTTGTTATAGTGGTTCATGCAGTTAACTGAGGCCATAATGTAAATTCCAACCGTTCACACGCTAGTCCAGCGTTAATGTGGAACACTCACATTAAACTCGACTTCATAAAAAACTTGAAAAGCATAAGTTAAGAAATTTTATACATCTCAATTATTCATAGAACATAACAAACGTATACTAGTTCATAGCAAAAGACAAAGTTGTGAGAAGGTTTACAAATCAGGAAAAAACAAGCAAGGCTTCTCTGAGCAAAGGCCTCCCGGCAGGCTTAAATTTCCTGGATTTCACTCTAGTTTTTTATTGTTGCCACCATCCAGGGTTAGGTTCTCTCATTCCAGAATAACCAATTATAATTGTGGTCTCAGCTGGAATGCTGAACTGAACCATGCAGTGTACTGACCAGCTGAAATTCTTGTGCATTCCACTAAATTTAAGCACCGCTATTTGCAGAAATAAGCAGACCACAATGCCTCTTGTCCGCGCACCTGTCCAAAAAAATGCCATGCAGCCGTGCCAGCTAGTCCTCGGTCCATGGATGAACTGGTACAAAGTGCATTCCAGACTAGGATGCAGTTGTTTTCGCTCATCCCTACACTGCAATTAGGATGGAAAACGTACAAATCAACTTCTTTTAGATTGCGCTGGTCATTCTACCTAGTAACTACCAATGTAGGAATACTTGTAAGATGGGTGGTTAGACGACGACAGTGAGGGATAGCCATCTCATTTTGTGCAGTTCTATTTAAACTGAGGTGTGTGCTTTTGATTGCATGGATATAAATGATACGGAGATAGACATCCCGAAATGATATGGAGACAGACATCCCTGTTTGCACGAATACGAAATACGGTTATTTAAACAGTGACAGATATTTGCAGTGGCGTATGATTAACAACAACATCTATTGTGTTATAATTGGCACTAGATTGACAATATGGAAGTGCCCTTAAGTAAGTAGCATCACATCACATCAACACTGCCACTAGATTAACATGCACAACAATAGCATTAGTATTACTATCATGAGAGTAGCACATGGTCAGTAAATGTGCAATCAAATTTGTGCAGTTCCATTGGGATGAAGCAATGTTAGCGGTGTGAGATTTAAGTGTAACTGCAAAAACACAATTCATGGGAAATAAAGCAAGACGGAAGCACTCCATAAAATGGTGGTGGCATTGCTTCAATTTATCAATGGCACTAGACCGTTACTTATAGTGACATTAGGTGGCATTGCTTAATGCTTCATGTGATTTTACATTAACGGTAGCGATATGGGCGTAGGGACAGTAGGGGCATAAAGTGGTGAGGTAGATGTGGTTGCCGAGAGCGGCAAACACTCAGGCATCATGTTTGCATTTGTCCCATTTTTTTATCTCCTCGGAGACATTTTCCTATGTGAGCACAGGAAATCTAGACCTGCTCATTCTCATTTGCGTTGTCCCCCAACACCCATCACTTTCTTTCCTTTATCAACCAAGAGATAGATCCACTTCCCCCCCACCCTTAGCCATCCACCATGCTTTCTTCATCTTTTCAACCAAGAGACCGATTGGGTAGCCAGTATCTACTACTTTCCCTCGTTTCCTCATAGAACCAAGTCCTAGATTCATGTTACAGCTTTCCCACTTTCTACCCTATTTGAACCAACTCTTAGAGTCGACTGTATGAACTAGCTTTACCTCTAATAATAGTAAAAGTCTAGGTGGCTTTGAAATAGCGAACGGAAGTAGAAAAAGATCCACACGAAGCCAAGTGGGGAGCTAGGGCAGTAGAGCAAAGCAGGTTTTGAAGGATTATATACCTAAGGGTCGTCGGCATGTGGCAAAGACGGCATCGGGAGGCCGCATATTGGCCACAATACCGCGGGGAGCAAGAAGGGGTCGGAGGCCCTCCCGAGCCAGCGCTCTCTCGGAGAGAACGACATGGCCGCCGATCAGGACGCGCGGGCAACCGTTGGTCTCCTCCCTCGCCGCTGATGACGGCGTGAACGATGCACCTACACCCCTACCCTGTCGAGGTTGTCCGGCCAGATTTGTGACCAGCTGTGAGCTGAGAGAGAGTGTGGCCACCTATCTCTTGCTAAGATGTGGAGAGCATGAGAGTGAACAAGAGGAACCCTAGTAAAGCAAGCGCTAAGGCTCCTGCTTATATATATAGTGGAGCGATTTTGTTGTACTAGCTTCAAAAAAATGCGTTCCTACATGTACCCGCGAGTGGGTGTGAGAGAACTAGTGCGTGCGTGCACTGCTTCTCTTCGTGAGAGTAATATATAGTATGCCCAAAGAACATTTTCCACAAGAATAATAGTATAAGTGTGTGACGTGTCAGCTAAAATAAAATGTGCGCGACATCTTTTGGTTTTTAGAAGTTCTGAGGGTAGGGTGTGAAGAGCACATATGTGCGTGACGTCTACCTGCAGATAGACGGTGGGTGCGAGAGGACTCGGGAGAGTCGTGACTCATGAGGGTGCGTGTGCGTGAGAGAGAGGGGGGCACATATCAATGTAATGCATGTGTCCGTAAATCATTATCTGAAAAACGTTTGCCACACGCCTTTTCCTGAAGAACGTCGTAAGAACCATTAGATCGGCATCCGACAGTGTCAGTTTTGCCATGCCATTTAATAGAACAACCCCTCCTTCTACACACAAATCTTCCACGTGAGTGTTAGAAACTGCCGTATGCTCCCTCCATTTCAAAATGCAGTGCATATAGCTTTATTCAAAATTCGAACCTCGCAAACTTTTACTGAGTTTTCGTGTACCAAATTGCACATGTAGAATACCCTGTATATATATCATTTCATTCATCTTCGAGAGGTAACTATAAAGATGGGGGAGGAATCTACAAAGAAAGACCATCGTATCACCTGTAGCAACTTCAACCATCCTTTGGTGTGGAGGAATATCATAGGAACTCTATATGATATGATTTTTATAGGATTTTTTCCTTTAGAGCCAATTGGTTCATAGGAATAGATTCATATACCCCAAATTTCAAAGGAAATAAACATGATATCATTTTTATAGCTTTAGAGCCACTTAGTTCATATGAATGGATTCCTATACTCCCAGAATTTCAAAGAAAATAAACATTGGCATATATCCAATAGAAAAGTTCCTATGATATGAACCAAATTACATCTCTTTTCTAATCCCTCCTCATAGGAATTGAGATACATGTCATCTCTAGATTCAATAGAAAAGTTCCTATGATGTGAACCAAATGGCATCTCTTTTCCAATCACTACTCATACGAATTGAGATACTCCATGTCATCTCTTTCCCTACAACTTCCATGTATACATCTCCTATTCCTAAATAGCTAGTACAACCCACTAGTAGCTTTTTTCCAAGACATGCAACTATGGCACAAGAACTATATATTGTGCGAATAACTTTGAAAGATGGTCGCTGGATGAAGCTAATCTGACAGTGCAGAGATGGCAAATCCGAGCACTACTGGCTGTTGGATATCATCAACATTCCACCAGATCTGCCACATGTACAATTTAGAAGACTCCATGGTTGAACTTAAGCATAATGCACAAACCTCAAACACAAGCACTTCTCCTTTTTTCTAGAATCTTCCATATCATAATTGAATTTTTTTCTAAATGAATTGCCATTATTTGTTTTTTACTTTATGCTTTACAATGCACAACCCATGAATCTTAACATTTTTATAAAACTAATTGATTTTGAATGAGATGAACTATAAGAACTAAACGAACATCTATATCATGCATATATGACTCAAAGATTTACATGCTATAGTGTGTATTTATTCATAATTTGGTTTCGAAATCTCATGCGTTCAATGCATGTGTACCTTACTAGTTTTGAGTAGAGTAGCAAATTTCACGCGGCCCCGGGTATATCAAAATGCAGGGCCCATGCATCATTGCCTTTCGGTCGAACCTACGTCCACAATTTTTTGTACGTACTATATCTCCACTGGTCCCCGAACCCAAAATGCTGCCTTGTTCCCGTAAAACCAAGCGGCCCACACATATTTAAGGCGTCGACTCAAACTCAATCCCTCTCCCGTTTACTACAACGTGGCCCCACACGCCATAGTACTCCTACAAACCCTACCGCCACACTCATCATCGGTTTTCTTCAAGAGGACGAGGGAGAAGCCGATTTGTAGTGGAGGCGCTTTCAAAAAATGGATCTGTAGTGGAGACCCCTACCCTAGGGTGCCCTAGGTAGCTGCCGCACGCATCATTGTTTTCTGTTTTCTTTATGCTCTTGCGCCCTAGAGTTAAAGGATGGTTGCTTCGTCTATCCAGCTTAATGCGGGAAAGGTGGGGCTTTGTAAATTGACCCCTCATCGCTCATTTTCTACTACTGCGGCGCTACGACCGGGGTGCCTCCAATTCCAACCGCTGCTCTAAACTATAATTTGGTGCATCGCATGTGGAACAAGACGGTGGATGAGCCACATGTCGGCCAAAGGGGTCCTGTTAAGTGTGTCGCGATTTCGTGTGCGGACTGACCCTGCTTGAGTTGCTACGCCAACACGACAGGAGCAGCCTACCACTTGGTTTTGCTCCTTGGTGAATCCCGACTATATTGATCTAAAAAGATACATAATAAACTACCCTCTTCATCTCGTTTTTAGGCGTCTCGGTTTATAGGGCGTGCATGTAGTTCTAGGTCATCCATTTAACTAACTAAATATGAGTTACTTTGTCACAAGAAGTATATCATTGGATTCTTAGGCGGATGTAGTTTCTAAACATATAGTATTTAAAAGTCAAGGGCAGGCCTTTTCCTGCACGGTAGGCGGGGCAGTTCCGCCTAGTCGATTCGACAGAGATGAGAGAAGATGTGGGAGTAGGCTACTGCAAATGTAGGGCTGTGTGATTTGACAGTGAGTTACTGCTGGACAGGTGGGGCCCCGTGATTTGACTTGCCATCATCATTTTAACTACAGCGCTACGACCGATGTGAGTCTCCCAATTCCTGACCCCCTCCATACAGGTGCCTCTCCTAATGCTCCACCATGTAGAGGTTGGCTCTTGCATGAGAGCCCACTTCTCCACTTTTTCCTTGCCTCTTTCCTCCACATATGCAAAAATGCCATGTAAAGAACACTATTGTACTTACTTGCTCCTACAAGTGCTAAGCTTGCCACATAGGCATAAAGTCTGATGTGGCAAGCTAATCAAGAAGAGAGAGACTAGTTTGGTGACCCAATGAAGAAATGGTGCTAAGCGCGTGTACCTAGGTGAAAAGACAATTTTGAGTCTATAGCTAATTAAATGAAGCAAACTTAGCAGCAAAAAACTAAGCACCTATGCATTGCGGACATGATTGCTGCACCATTTAATGCCCTTCGCACCTCATCTAAGCACCATTTCATTGGAAGAGGTCACTCCTTGGCAAATGCAATAAATACTATGAAGAAAGAGATAGAGAGAAGTAAAAAAATACACTTATAGCCAACCTTATAGCTAACCTTGTTGTAGTATGAGTGACTAAGTGATGACATGCCAACATCAGATAGCCTAACGCACCGTGTTAAATCTCCAAGGGAGCGACCACGCAAGCGATGCGGTGGTCATGGTAGGTGTGACCATGATATGGGCTGTTGGTAGCCCTTGGATGTGAGATCGAACAGTCGCATGCTAAGTTGCTAAAAATTTGTAGAATAACCCTCCAGGATAGGATATTCATCCATAGGTCTAGAATCACGCCATGCAACCGTTCGATCTCAGATCCAAGGGCTCTCGAAAGCCCGTATCATGGGAGAATGGAAAGCCACTACCCTGCCGTTCGCACACTGGCAGTTCGCTCCTACTCGTCCCCGCACATCCTTTAATATTATGGCGGTTCACTCCTAGTTGTCCCGTCCTTTCACATTATGACAGTTCCACTAATCCTAACCCTCCTCCCAAATCCATGACATTCCAAATCTCCATGATCGGCAGTGAGTACAAGGTTAGAACCATCACCGGCGATGAGTTCGACGTCATCTATACCCGTTCTTCCACGATGATGAAAGGATGCCTTGCTCGCTTCAGACGCATGTTCGAAAACTCAGATGATAAGTGGGTCGCTAGGCTAGTTGTTGTGTACACCACAGTCCTGGGACGAGAGAGGGATCTAAAGGAGGAAGAGAGGAAGAAGCCACGCCGTGATCTAGGTTTGCGTGCATGACTTATGCTTGGTCTACCACATATGCCATGCTGACGTTGAATGCCAGGATTTTAAGAACTTCCTCAAGAGCGACCTAGTCAAATTCGTTACTGTAGACTTTACGAATGACAAAAGAGTCCTGAGTCACATAGGCCTCGTTGAAGGCAACCCCTTCGACCTCTAGAAGAATCGGCTGCTGCCCTCCAATGGTCAGCCTTCAATGCTGACCCTGGCAGGAGCCATGGTTCATCCTTCGTATGGTAAACTGGAGAAACCTCATTACACGTTTAATCGTCATGCATGACAGCGGAATGTACTAGATATAGACCGCATCCTCTATGCTGCAATGGATTTCTACCTTTGTTTCAATATCTACAAGGGTTGGATGAAGAGAAAGAGCCAAGTGTGCGGTTCAAGCAAAGAAGTATCGGCCAAGAGGAAGAGGGACAAGGACGAAGTCGAGGACGTGGACAAGCACTCCGAGTAAGGTGGCAGTGTCGTTGCTCATGGTGGTTCTAATGCAATGTCCACTGGATTAGTTGCATAGTTTAATTTCAGGTGTGCTTAGTTTAATTTGAGGGGTGTGTCGTGCTGAGCCCCCAGCAGAACTATGTTATGTTTCTTCTCGTTACTTTAACTCTTCAGTACGTACATACTAGTATTTCTTTAATATAATTTAGCACCCCATTTAAGCATGTACTAGTTCTTTTAATAGTACTATATGCATAATTTGGTGACGAGCGCTCTCTATATGTACCATCTTTTTTTTTTAATTTCAAGTTTTGCTCCATGGCGCAATCCATCGATACTACTACTCTACAAAAGTATACATTTTTTAAAAGGCTAGAGTACTGTTCATCACATATATAGCCAGTTAAATTCTCAACCTAGAATGACGTGCATGCCATGTAAACCGATACAGAGGAAGTATAGTAAAAATGAGGTGATTTTACCGATCGATCGGTGGGGGAGCATGGCCTGTCATGCGGTCCCACGTATCATGATGTACCAAGGCGATGCGCGTGTCCCTCTTGAGGCAGAAGCAATACTACATGGTTTGAGATGATGGCGAACCGAAGTGTGAAATAATGGTTGCTTTGTCTGTCTGGGAAGGTGCGACATTGTGATTTGACGTCTCATTGCTCATTACTACTACTGGGGCGGTACGACTGGGGTGCATCCCCCTACTGTTCTGCACTGTTATTTGGTGCTTGACACGTCGACCCGGTTGCCATATGTCCCACATGTCGGCGATAGGAAGTACATAATTCATGAAAGGGAGCATCGACGGAGGAGTACAAGACACGACTTGGATTTTTGCTGCTTCATTTTTCCGTTTGATAAGTCTCAATTCTACTACTAGTAGTAGTACCATCACATGTTGGATTTCGAGGTGCATTAGATCACTTGATGCAAGCAGTGTCAAGAGAAAACTCACCAATGCATGTAGAAATTCATGGACATTTAGTGGTCATTCATGCATTTGTTCTAATTAATGCCTCGGTAAACATAACTTCTTGAGAAAAACGAGCGTACTAATTACTTGTGCAAACTACGGAATTAATTCGACCACTCACCGTCTACCTTGGTTGGAGAGATTTTGAAATTGAGCCATAAACTCGAAAGGAGGGAGTAGTAACTTTTGTCTCGATTACTATTTGTGGCCTTGTATAGATGCAAAATGTATTTTTTATAGTGACCTTGTATAAGTAAATGGAGGGAGTACTAAAGGACATATATATTCCAAACAATATGATAATCTCTCTAACCAAGGTAGTAGGGACGAGAAGTAAACGGAGGGAGTAGTAAAATTTTCTCCTCGCCCTGCGAGCCATCGCGCGTGTGGGTGAGGGAGCGGGCATAAGGCGTACAATAGTACTACTACTAGTAAGGAAGCTTCACCTCATCCTACGAGCCACCACGCCTGTGGGCGGGGGAGACGGTGTACTAAGCAAGCTTCTCCTTGTTCTGTGAGTTGACGGGACACATCAAAAGTACTCCAATGTATAGAGCCTTGCCTCCAAGGTAGGCCCCACATGGTTTGCCTCTTTTTTAACATAACGCGTCAAGTCGCAATTTGTTTGTTCACCCGTGGTAGACGATCCTCCCTCCACCAAGTGGACAACCAGTACACGTGTCAAATTACCACATGGGTTGCCTTTTCATATAGAAATGAGCTCCACTATGTACCCGTGCGGGTGTGGTTGGGAAAGAGACAGGAGTACGTGCGCCGTGCGTGCAACTCTTCTCTTCATGCACGTCCCCCACCTACGTGTGTGTGTGAGAGAGATACAAACCTAGACATAATGCGCCGTCCATCCCCATGCCTCCGCCCAGTTCGACCACCAGTCACCACCATGCCCCACTCCTCCTCACCTTATCTCTCATCTTTCTCCCTCCATTTTTATATACCAGGCCACTATCAAAATTACAATTTGCAGATATACAAGGCCACTAACACTGATTGATGCAATATTAATGGTGTTTGCCTCGTAGTACTAGCAAAGGAGGACATTAATTATCCCTTGCATGCATGCGGGAGTGTGAGCATTGGCTTGATGTGCATGAAAGAGAATAATACACATTAATTTACACGGCAAACAAGGAAACAAGGTGGCTTGCAACATTGACTTAGAAGACATTAATTTTCGCCTTGGTACCTGTAATATGGGTTTGTGGCCTTGTATACAAAAATGGAGTTCGATAAAATTCTCGAGATACCATTTATCTGATAAAATTCTCGAGATATCATTAGTTTTTACAAAATGGTATTACTCCTGCATGGGTCAATCACAACAGGTGTTTTGTAAAAACATGCATCTTGATGTTTTGTGTAATGCACGGGTATCTTACTAGTCCATGAAAATAACACATGGAAAAATTCCACGGCGAACGAGGGATTTGAATATGTTTGGAGGGGCTGTTTGGATCTTGCCCGGGGTAGCCAAAATATTGGCGGCCCTTTTGTCCATAGATGCCTTTGCCACCAATGAACGAGGAATGGCTCGGGTGCCCATGCATCATCCAGCGCGCACGTTCGAGACTAGCTCGCACGAGCTGTGTTTTTTTTGTCCCACCACGCCGCCCGAGCCGCCCACAGACTGACCGGCGACCCGCAAATTACGCCATCCAACCGTAGCCGCACACATTAAGACAACAACTCAACCAACCGGATGAAATTCATGCAAACACGACGACATTTCATATAAACAACGATGGAAATCATATAAAACACCAGATTTTCATACAAACATGACAGATTTCATTACATTCAAATGAACTACGCGGTGCTAGTTCTGGGCAGCACAGGTATATAATACCTGGCCTAAATGGTCGCCCGCCGATCGATTTGTGTTCCTCATGTCCGGCAGCATGATCACCGGACTGCCGGGAGCCCCGGAGGTATATGCTTCAAAGCAATGGACGGCTCGCTTCCCCACTGCCCAACTGATATAATTGGCTGATGCCGAAGATGATGGTGGAAGGGGGCTTCCCCGCTTCCATGGAGCCCATGCAGGGTCGACGAAGGTACTCACAACAAAAGGATCCGGCTAGACACCTGCTATGTACGCCAGCATCACCTCCGCGGTGGCCTTCATGGGACCCAAGCGGCAGTGGCCTCCTATGTTCTACTTATCCTTGATGATGGTGGCAGACGCGGAGGCGCTGGCCATTGACTGTCGCTCTCCATGCACCCGGCTTCTGTTGCTGCTTGCATGGCACGGCCGCTGGTATGGGAGTCTCGGGCACAGCAATGGGAGACGCGGTACGAGGCGGCGGCATGGACGGCAGCAACGACGCCCGTCCGCTGCTCCTTGTTGAGCTGGCCTGGAGTGGCGAGTTGATGAACCGGGTGCCGGCTTGGGCGGCAACTGGCTCCGTCGGGCGAGGGGAGGGAGGTGGATCAGCAAGCTGCATAGCTCGTATCCGGCGGGCTACCCAGCCAGCTTGGATGCGGAATAACTACTCTTCATAAGCCATTGTAAGAGTGGACAAAATGGTGAAGGAGGAGATAAGGGAGCGGCGGAGGTGTGCGATTCTCGGCCGGCATTTGGCCTCGTTTAAATAGGAGATTAAATAGACGGCGGATGGGAGGAGCTCGGCCGGTGTTGTGTTCAATGCCAGCCCGGTCGTGAACGGACGTGTGTCTAGAGTGGGTTTCTCGGCTTCCACACGGGCGTGTTTCCTGGAGGCATTTGAATGCGGCAAGGAGGCGTGTTCAGCCGGGAGTGCAGTGAGTGGCACCCTTGACTCAGACGTAGGACACCGCGCCGTTCTTCCACTGACGTGTGGGCTCTTTGGCTACATGGCCTACATGTCAGCGACCCAACGCAGGCAGCTGATACATCTCCAACGTATCTATAATTTTTCATTGTTCCAGGCTATTATATTACCTGTTTTGGAAGTTTATGGACTTTACTTTACACTTTTATATCATTTTTGGGACTAACCTACTAACTAGAGGCCCAACCCGTATTGCTGCTTTTTTGCCTATTTCAGTGATTCGAAGAAAAGGAATATCAAACGGAGTCCAAACGGAATGAAACCTTTGGGGGTGATCTTTTTGGAACAAACGTGATCCAGAGGACTTGGAGTGCAAGTCAAGAAGCAATCGAGGAGGCTACGACGGTGGAGGGCGCGCCCCCCTATCTCGTGGGCCCCTCGGGCGTCCACCGACCTACTTCTTCCTCCTATATATACCCATGTACCGCGAGAACATCAGAGGCGACCACGAAAAACTATTTCCACCACAGTAACCTTCTGTATCTGCGAGATCCCATCTTGGAGCCTTCGTCGGCGCTCCGCTGGAGGGGGAATCAACCACGGAGGGCTTCTACATCAACACCATAGCCTCTCCGATGAGTTGTGAGTAGTTTACCATAGACCTTCGGGTCCATAGTTATTAGCTAGATGGCTTCTTCTCTCTCTTTGGATCTCAATACCATGTTCTCCTTGATCTTCTTGGAGATCTATTCGATGTAACTCTTTTTGCGGTGTGTTTGTCGAGATCCGATGAATTGTGGGTTTATGATCAAGTTTATCTATGAGAAATATTTGAATCTCATCTGAATTCTTTTGTGTGTGATTAAGTTATCTTTGCAAGTCTCTTCGAATTATCAGCTTGGTTTGGCCTACTAGATTGATCTTTCTTGCAATGGGAGAAGTGCTTAGCTTTGGGTTCAATCTTGCAGTGTCCTTTCCCAGTGACAGCAGGGGCAGTAAGGCACGTATTGTATTGTTTCCATCGAGGATAAAAAGATGGGGTTTATATCATATTGCATGAGTTTATCCCTCTACAGCATGTCATCTTTCTTAATGCGTTACTCTGTTCTTTATGAACTTAATACTCTAGATGCATGCTGGATAGCGGTCGATGTGTGGAGTAATAGTAGTAGATGCAGGCAGGAGTCGGTCTACTTGTCACAGACATGATGCCTATATACATGATCATGCCTAGATAATCTCATAATTATTCGCTTTTCTATCAATTGCTCGACAGTAATTTGTTCACCCACCGTAATACTTATGCTATCTTGAGAGAAGCCACTAGTGAAACCTATGGAACCGGGTCTATCTTTTATCATATAAGCTTTCAATCTACTTTTATTTGCATCTTTACTTTTCCAATTTTTATTATAAAATACCAAAAATATATTTATCTTATCATATTATCTCTATCAGATCTCACTTTCGCAAGTGGCCGTGAAGGGATTGACAACCCCTTTATTGCGTTGGTTGCGAGTTCTTGTTTGTTTGTGTAGGTGCATGGGACTTTTGAGGAGCCTCCTACTGGATTGATACCTTGGTTCTCAAAAACTGAGGGAAATACTTACACTACTATTGCTGCATCACCCTTTCCTCTTCAAGGAAAACCAACGCAACCTCAAGACGTAGCAAGAAGGATTTGTGGCGCTGTTGCCGGGTAGGTCTTTGCTCAAGTCAAGACATACCAAGTACCCATCACAAACTCATCTCCCTCACATTTACATTATTTGCCATTTGCCTCTCGTTTTCCTCTCCCCCACTTCACCTTTGCTGTTTTATTCGCCCTTTCTTTCTCAATCTCCTCTCTCTTTCGTTTGCCTTTTGTGTGTTTGTTGTTATGGCTAGCTCGGTCTTTATCCCATCATCTCCCGACTTTGAAGTTCTTCACTTCAAGCAAAGACAAGGATAAAATTTAAGAGATGCTTGGTTTAGAAGGTTAGAATCTTATCGTAGTTTCACTATAGAAGGAGATTTCAAGATTTTGCTTCGCAATTTTTATGTTGGGTTAACCTTACCCCATAGACAACTCCTTGATTTTGTCGCAAAAGGGGGTTTTATTGAAGTTGATCCTAGTTCCGCTTATGAAATTATAGAGGGGATAGTAGGAGTACTTCCCCTACAAAAAGGATCACCCGTTTCTCATGAAGGAACCCAAATTCTAGAGAAATTATATGAATTGCAAAAATTTGTTGAACCACTTAAGAATATTGGTGGGAATATCAACCGCATGAGTAATTTGATTACACTTTGCAATAGGCGATTGGATGCCTTAGATCAAAATATATCCGAGCATGAAGGGAAACGCAAGGAGCCTCCCGGACTTGAGCATAACTCCATTAAAAAGATAAATGCCAAAGATGGCACTACTTAGATCTATCCCCGCTTTTATGCCTAGCTAGGGGCGTTAAACGAGAGCGCTAGTTGGGAGGCAACCCAATTTTATTTATGTTTTTTGTTTTTTGCTTCTGTTTACTAATAAATTTTGCATCTACCTTCTGTTTAGATGTGTTTTCATGTTTTATTTAGTGTTTCTGCCAAGTAGAACCTATAGGATAACCTATGGTGTTAGTTAATTTGATTCTGCTGAAAAATAGAAACTTTGTGCGCACGAAAATAATTTTAGTAATTCACAGAAACGTGCTTTTGTGTTGATTCGTTTTGCTGTAGATCAATAGACAAATTGCCCAGGACTTCCTATTTTCTTAGGATTTTTAGAGTTCCAGAAGTATTTGAGAGTAACGGATTGCTATAGACTCTTCTGTTTTTGACAGATTCTGCCTTTCGTGTGTTGATTGCTTATTTTGATGCATCTGTGGCTAGTATTAAGTGGTATGAACCATAGAGAAGTTTAAATACAGTAGGTTTAACACCAATATAAATAAAGAATGAGTTCATTACAGTACCTTATGTGGTGGTTTTCTTTCTTTCACTAACGGAGCTTATGAGATTTCCTGTTGAGTTTTCTGTTGTGAAGTTTTCAAGTTTTGGGTAAAGATTTCATGGCTATGGAATAAGGAGTAGCAAGAGCCTAAGCTTGGGAATGCCCAAGGCACCCCAAGATATTCAATAATAGCCAAAAGCCTAAGCTTGGGGATGCCCCGGAAGGCATCCCCTCTTTCGTCTTCGTTTATCGGTAATTTTACTTGGAGCTATATTTTTATTCGCCACATGATATGTGTTTTGCTTGGAGCGTCTTGTATGATATTAGTCTTTGCTTTTTAGTTTTCCACAATCATCCTTGCTGTACACACCTTTTTGGGAGAATCCCACTTGATTAGAATTTATTAGAATACTCTATGTACTTCACTTATATCTTTTGAGCTAGATAGTATTTGCTCTAGTGCTTCACTTATATCTTTTAGAGCACGGTGGTGGCTTAATTTTGAAGAAATTGTTGATCTCTCATGCTTCACTTATATTATTTTGAGAGTCTTTTAGAACAGCATGGTATTTGCTATGGTTATGAATTTGGTCCTAAATGATGAGCATACAAGTTGGGTATAATAAAAACTATCATAGAAAGTGCATTAAACACTAGGATCAATTTGATGCTTGATAATTGTTTTGAGATATAGAGGTGGTAATGTTAGAGTCATGCTAGTGGGTAATTATGAAATTGAGAAATACTTGTGTTGAAGTCGGCAAGTCCCGTAGCATGCATGTATGGTAAAAGCTGTGTGACAAATTTGTTGCATGAGGTGCTCTTTTTATTGTCTTCCTTATGAGTGGAGGTCGGGATCGCGCGATGGTTAACTCCTACCAACCCTTCCCCTAGGAGCATGCGTAGTAGTACTTTGCTTCGAGGGCAAGTAGACTTTTGCAATAAGTATATGAGTTCTTTATGACTAATGTGAGTCCATGGATATACGCACACTCACCCTTCCACTTTGCTAGCCTCTATTATACCGCGCAAGTTTCGCCAGTATCATGCACCCATTATTTACCTTCCTCAAAACAGCCACCATACCAACCTATTATGGCATTTCCATAGCCATTCTGAGATATATTGCCATGCAACTTTCCACCGTTCCATTATTATGACACGCTCCATCATTGTCATATTGCTCTTTGCATGATCATGTTGTTGACATCGTATTTGTGGCAAGGCCACCCTCATAATTTTCATACATGTCACTCTTGATTCATTGCATATCCCGGTATACCGCCGGAGGCATTCATATAGAGTCATATTTTGTTCTAAGTGTTGAGTTGTAATTCTCGAGTTGTAAATTAATAAAAGTGTGATGATCTTCATTATTAGAGCATTGTCCCAAGTGAGGAAAGGATGATGAAGACTAGGATTCCCCCACAAGTCGGGATGAGACTTCGGACTTAAAAAAAGAGAGGCCAAAGTGCCCACAAAAAAAGGCCAAATAAAAAAAGAGAAAGGCCAAATAAAAAAATGAGAGAAAAAGAGAGAAGGGACAATGCTACTATCTCTTTTCCACACTTGTGCTTCAAAATAGCACCATGATCTTCATGATAGAGAGTCTCTTGTTTTGACACTTTCTTATACTAGTGTGAATTTTTCATTATAGAACTTGTCTTGTATATTCCAATGATGGGCTTCCTCAAAATGCCCTAGGAATTCGTGAGCAAGCGAGTTGGATGCACACCCACTTAGTTTCTTTTGTTGAGCTTTCATACATTTATAGCTCTAGTGCATCTGTTGCATGGCAATCCCTACTCACTCACATTGATATCTATTGATGGGCATCTCCATAGCCCATTGATATGCCTAGTTGATATGAGACTATCTTCTCCCTTTTTATCTTCACAACCACCACCATATACCACCATAGTGCTATGTCCATGGCTTGCGCTCATGTATTGCGTAAGAGTTGAAAAAGCTGAAGCGCGTTAAAAAGTATGAACCAATTGCTTGGCTGAAACCGGGGTTGTGCATGATGGGAGTATTTTGTGTAATAAAAATGAAGCATGGCCTAACTATATGATTTTGTAGGGATAAGCTTTCTTTGGCTATGCTATTTTGATAGGACATGATTATTTGTTAGTATGCTTCGAATTATTACTATTTTTATGTTTTATAAACTTTTATCTTGAATCATTTTGATCTGAACAATCATGCCACAATAAAGAAAATTACATTGAGAATTTTGCTAGGTAGCAGTCCACATCAAAAATTCTATTTTTATCATTTACCTACTTGAGGACGAGCAGGAATTATGCTTGGGGATGCTTGATACGTCTCCAACGTATCTATAATTTTTGATTGTTCCATGCTATTATATTACCTATTTTGGATGTTTATGAGCTTTACTTTACACTTTTATCATTTTTTAGACTAACCTACTAATTGGAGGCCCAACTTGTATTGATGTTTTTTTGCCTATTTCAGTGTTTCGAAGAAAAGGAATATCAAACGGAGTCCAAACGGAATGAAACCTTCGGGGGCGATCTTTTTGGAACAAACGTGATCCAGAGGACTTGAAGTGCAAGTCAAGAAGCAATCAAGGAGGCCACGAGGGTGGAGGGCGCCCCCTACTGTGCGTGCCCCCTATCTCGTGGCCCCCTCGGGCATCCACCAACCTACTTCTTCCTCCTATATATACCCATGTACCCTGAGAACATCAGATGCGACCACGAAAAACTATTTCCACCACAGTAACCTTTTGTATCTGCGAGATACCATCTTGGAGCCTTCATCGGCGCTCCACCGGAGGGGGAATCAACCACGGAGGGCTTCTACATCAACACCATAGCCTCTTCGGTGAGTTGTGAGTAGTTTACCACAGACCTTCGGGTCCATAGATATTAGCTAGATGGCTTCTTCTCTCTCTTTGGATCTCAATACCATGTTCTCATTGATCTTCTTGGAGATCTATTCGATGTAACTCTTTTTGCGGTGTGTTTGTCGAGATCCGATGAATTGTGGGTTTATGATCAAGTTTATCTATGAGAAATATTTGAATCTCATCTGAATTATTTTATGTGTGATTAAGTTACCTTTGCAAGTGTTTTAGAATTATCAGTTTTGTTTGGCCTACTAGATTGATCTTTCTTGCAATGGGAGAAGTGCTTAGCTTTGGGTTCAATCTTGCGGTGTCCTTTCCCAGTGACAGCAGGGGCAGCAAGGCACGTATTGTATTGTTGCCATCGAGGATAAAAAGATGGGGTTTATATCATATTGCATGACTTTTATCCCTCTACATCATGTCATCTTTCTTAATGCGTTACTCTGTTCTTTATGAACTTAATACTCTAGATGCATGCTGGATAGCGGTCGATGTGTGGAGTAATAGTAGTAGATGCAGGCAGGAGTCGGTCTACTTGTCACGGACGTGATGCCTATATACATGATCATGCCTAGATAATCTCATAATTATTCGCTTTTCTATCAATTGCTTAACAGTAATTTGTTCACCCACCGTAATACTTATGCTATCTTGAGAGAAGCCACTAGTGAAACCTATGGCCCCCCGGGTCTATCTTTTATCATATAAGCTTTCAATCTACTTTTATTTGCATCTTTACTTTTCCAATTTTTATTATAAAATACCAAAAATATATTTATCTTATCATATTATCTCTATCAGATCTCATTCCGCAAGTGGCAGTGAAGGGATAGACAACCCCTTTATTGCGCTGGTTGCGAGTTCTTGTTTGTTTGTGTAGGTGCGTGGGACTTTTGAGGAGCCTCCTACTGGATTGATACCTTGGTTCTCAAAAACTGAGGGCAATACTTACGCTACTATTGCTGCATCACCCTTTCCTCTTCAAGGAAAACCAACGGAAGCTCAAGACGTAGCAGCAGCGCACAGCAGAGAAACCTTTGGTGGGCCAGGGCGGTCAGAAGCGGACATTTCATAAACCGATGATTGTTCATTGAGTGTGAAGTCATCTTTTTCATGTAGATAAGCCTACCACTAGCCCGTTCGATACGTTGTGATTCATAAAGACCGCTGCAAACATCAATGTTCTGCTTATCACAGATAAGATTGATTAATACCCGTAACAATCCATGTCCTTAACAAAGGGTGCATGCACGTATAGGTTGAGCGTGTGTCTTGCGTCGTGTGCTGTGTGCATGTAGGCGTGCGAGTGTTGTATGCGTGCAAGGGTACGTTTTAGTGTTGCATGCATGGGTGCATACGTGCGTGTGTTCATGAGTGCATGTGTATGTGTCAGTGTTGCATGCGTGCTTGTGTTTGTATGCATACATGTCAGTGTTGCACGCGTGCATGCGTGTGTGTCTTGCGTGCGGGCTTGTGTACGTGCGGGGTGAGGCTACACGTCAGTCGACTGACTTCTTCATCTCTGGTCATTAGATTTTCCAGCCGTTGGATACAAAATCAAGGTCCTGTAGTTTATCATCAAACTCCACCCCCTTGAGACGCCAGCCACCACCGGCCGAACCGCCGGCCCCCGCCGCCCGCAGCCGGCCCGTGCCGCCCTGTCGCCCCGCCAGCCCCGAAACCACTCCCCACCGCCGGTCCGCCGCCGCACCGGCCATCCTTCTAGGCCCCCCGCGCCAAGCTTTTTCTCCGGCGATCCCCACCCCACCGCCCAATCAACGCCCCCCACCGCCAGCGACCTCCAACCAAAGGTCTCACGACTTCGAATACCCACCGACCACTAATTTATTACCATTTCTGTCCTTCATATACATGCTGACGGGTGGACCCTATGCTAATGTGCGCTGCTGAATGTGGACCATTTGACTGGTCACTTGATCGTGTCATCAACAAATTACGGAGCTGTATGGTGAGCCAGTGACCGTATGATCACCCTAAAATGTATTTATTAACACATCACAGACTCAAACTACCATTTCTTTCTTTCATATACAGGTTGACAGGTGGGCCCCATGATTACGCGCCCCGATGGTGCAACACTAGTTGCGCCACGTGGAACATTTGACTGGTCAATTGATTGTGTCATCAACAAAATACGGAGTTGTACGGGTGAGCCAGTGACCGTATAATCATGACATGTATTTTTTAACACGGTACAGACGCAAGGGCTCATATATACGCGCAAGCACTCACCGCTATAAGCGCACACACGCAGACCCTACCCCTATGAGCACCTTCGAGAGAGTGAGCCAGCATATGATCTTGAGATTTTACGAAGTCACCATAGGTGCCTCGTAGTCGAGTGGAACGTCTCCTCCCACTGAACGCACATCGCCGGAAAATACTGAAATTAACACAGGATAAATGCGAGCACCCAGACTTTAACCCTGGTGGGCTCGAGAAACCGCTGTCCTCCTAACCATCCAACCACATGTTGGTTAGCACGACAAAATGTATGTGGTAACCGTGATGAGCTTATTCTAAAGTCCAGTGACCATATTATGCTTTTGCTTCAAATACAATGACCATAAGTGTCGTCAACAAAATACGGAGCACACATCAAATGCAAAGTACGTCAGTGTCATCAAGAAAATATGAAGACGTATCGTGAGCTAGATATCGTATGATCACCACGAGAATGTATACGGTGACCGTAATGAGCATATTCTGAAGTCCAGTGACCGTATAGTGCTTTAGCTTGAAATACATTGACCGTCACGCGTGAATGTGTCGTGGGCATGCATACTTTTGGAGGGCCGAGAGATAGTTTGTGTGCGTATGTGAAAGTGGTGTAGAAAGAGGGGGTGTCCGGTGGAGACAAGGAGAGATATGCCCTTCGTTTCTCTTTCCCATGACTAATATATTAGGAGAATATATAAACATTCACAATGTAGAACAAATATTTTTGGATGCACCATGCAATTAACTTTCATGTATAACATTGCACTATTGTATATGCTTATTTTCTTAGTGGCTGATTGCGTGTGTTGTGTGGTGGGCACATCATTTCTAGTTGTGGTGGGTCAAGATGAGGACTCATGGGCCGGTTCCATCATGCGCCACATATAGGTTGGACCGAGACGCGTTATACGAAGACCCATGTGGAGGACTCGGCGTACAACACGAAGCTACCAGAGTCGCGGAGGACTCTATCCCCACTGGTGATAAGCCGACTATATATGATTTGTAATCCTAGGCCCCAGTATGTTATAGAAGCTTGGGGCTAGTTCGTCGATAGTATACACACACGCACAATGCCTGGTATTCACGTGTACTTTGTACACACCCCTATCACTAATGTACATTACCAGGAGTAGGCTTTTTCCTCAACTACAAGGGTCCGAACTAGGGTAAAACTTTGCCTCGTATTACCATCCACCCTGACAGTCAGGGATATCCTACCGAATGATATGATGGAATCATATCTGCCAACTACAAAGAGAGAGGTGTGTTTGGGGGGGGGGGCAATGGGTGCGAGAGAGGCCTAAAGATAATGTGTGTGCGGGAGACACATAGGCACATATATGTGCGTATAGAGGGCTAGTAGAGCCATGCGTGTGTACGTATGCATGTGAGATAAATAGTGTTTTCCAACTGAGATTAGTGAAAATAGTGGTACATAGTAGTCAGAAAGAGAGAGAGATACAAATAGAGCATGTGCGTGAGACACCCCGACACCCCAAGAGAGATTGTGAGCATGTGTGAAAGAGAAATGCCGATGCATATAAAGTGTGTGCACTTATGCGTTAGATAGAGAGATATATATAGCACGTTTGTGAGAACAGGCCGAGGCATAGTGCATCTACGTGTAAAAGGCGGTTCTACGCATTAAATTAAAATATAAATGGCATTATTATTTTTGGATGAGATCATGAATTTTGCAAATTGCGCATGGACGAAAATCGGTCTATCAAACACTCATACTCTATTGAATTCTAGCATGTGCATGTGTTTATTTCATATTATCGATCCATAGAGTGAGAGAGGTTTGAAATACAGGCAATGGATGCTTTTGTAATTCATATATAAACATTAATTAGTGCACTCCATGTTGTTAGTGTGAAGCACTTTATACATTTGTCACTTGCATGGATACATTACAAATTGCTAGCTATGAAATAGAATACATGTCGAAACATAAAGGGGGTTTCGAAGATTCAAATTCATAGGAAGTGCATTCATCTATTTGAACCCGAGATAATGGCATTTGTAAATCAGATATAAAAGGGGCATCAATCTTTGTTGTGCGTTTGAACATGCTATATATATTCATACGCATGTCTAACTTTTTTTGCAACCAAGGAGATTATATCTGGAACCATGCATGAACTGAGGTAAGTTGCATATTTTTTAATATATACTCGTGTACAATATATATTCAAATGTACCCCCTCCATTCCAAAATAATCGTAGCTTTAGGATTTTCAAGAGTAAAGATTTCTGAAGTTTGACAAATCCTGAAAGTTCAATTCAAGAGAACCGAAAATGTTAATGCTTCTGCTCCTAAATATTGAACGAAGCGCCAAATAAGCCTCTGGTCACCCGAAACCACGCGAGACTAATGTTTGGTGGTAGGAAATTACTGTCCTGACTCTGGCCCGTGTAGCCTATCGGCCCGATGTCCAAAGGTCTAAACCGGGGTAGGTTTGTAACTTCACCAAGACGCTAGTCTTAACCGCCTCCGAGAAGCATTCATACGCCGTGGGCACCTAAACACCCATGCGCTCGGCCGAAATCTATCTTGCCCACATTTGGGACACATGAGATTACTGTCCTACCCCCAACCCGCAATATGTACGAAATTTTAGATGGGGCAAAGTTTGTAACTTTCCCCAAATTTCAAACAAGTGCGTCTCAAACCGAAACATTGTTCCCCCTTAGTTCCCCGCCTCCCTCCGTTTCCCCATTCATACTCCATGGGCGCCAAAACACCCTCTCCACCAGCCGCGAAACCCCAGCTCCTTCGTCCTCCACCCCATAGCGCCCATTCCACCGCAGCCCTCCTCCGTCATGCCGGAGCCAGTACCCCGATGTTGTCGTCCAACGCAACCGCAACCGCAACGCCCTCAAGGACTTAGCAGCTGAAGCCGAGGCAGAGCTGCCTCCACAACACCGACATCGACGTGCGTCGTACCAGAACCACTCCAACCACGCCGTCCTGCGCCTCACTGCCGCCGCTCCACTGTCACAACCGTCCACCGCACCAGAGCTATTCCTGCCATGCCGTTGTTCGTCGCCTCAGATCTGGTTCCCCGCTGCCGATAGACGGCCACCACATCACACTCAACAACTTGGCCATGGGTTCGTCCAAGGCTCTACCGTCCTCCACAACTTCTCGTTTCCAGCGAACCACAAGAAGATTGTTGGAAAAACAGAAGGAGAACACAACACTGCCAGCAGAAAGAGGTACTCCTCTTCCCTTATTCGTGCAAATCTTACGTCTCTGCTCACACCGTATTCATCCACGAAAGAAACTAGTTGAGCACTTCTTACTGCATCTTCTTCGTGATACTAAATGCACATGGTTTCCTCCCTTTACTATTTCACCTTTGCTAGAGGTCAGTAGCCCGCCTGGATATCAATTCAGGGTCAGTCGAACCGCAATTAAAAGAAGCATCACCCGCTTAGGTGCGCGGAGCACCTAGTCCGCCTGTTCGCCGGGAAGCGGAGCATCGGCGTCTATCATGGGGGTGTGGGGTGCAGGAGCTGCTTGCTCCCAATCTGGAGGTTGGCGGGGCATGAATGGATGGCCGGGGGGCGGGGCCAAGCATGGCGGTGCGGTGAGGTCGAGGGGAGGGTGCAGGCAGGGGACTGGGCCGGTGGTCGCTGGCATTTCGAGGAAGATCGTCAACACTAACTGGCTGGAGTAGATGAAGGCGATCTGCCCATTCTTTGTACATCGGACAGTGCAGAAAAAATGGACTGACCTATTTGTTTTCAGTCGACTGTTATTTTCATAGAATCATGTAGTAATTTAGTGTGCCATGCATGTTGTAGATCTATCATATGTCTCCCGTCATTTATTTCTCACCGACCTGCTATCTGCTACCTTTACATTGTACTAATTGTGCACACACTTCACCCATACTCACACAATTTTTTTATGCATGAGTATTTCAGACTCTGACGCAATGTTGATGAATGAAAAAAAGAGAAGACAGAAGTCGGTCCAGTGTAATTCGAAGATAAGCACTAAGCGTTTCAGTGCTCTAAAGGGTGCAGTGTCAGCAGTTGGAGACAGTAAACATAGCTCTGTAGTTGATGATCTCAATTGCCACACACAACCATCCCAGGTGCTTGCTTTAACTTCACACTGTGAAATGTGGTTGCATGTTGCATATTGTGTCTAGCTTGTATTGCTTCCAATTTGGTTAAATTGCATCTGCTTACTTTACACATTATACCTTTGATAATGACATGCCTTCCTGTTTTTGATACATACTGCATATGTCTATTAACCATGTTCGTACATCAAACTGATGCTCTTTTGTATCCCTCGTCAATCACTTATGATGAGACAGTCACCCCAGTGGGTTACTATGAGACGCCCTACTCGTTTAAATAGTGCAGTGTGATCCTCCTCACATGATTCTCAAGAAACAACAAGGCTAAATGAAGATAGTCAACGTAGCTCTCTAGTTGATGACCGCAATTCCCCCACACCACCATCGCAGGTGCTTGCTCTTACTTGGCAGTGTGATATGTGGTTGCATGTTGCATATGGTGTCTACCTTGTAATGCTTCTAATTAGGGTAAATTGCATCTGCTTAGTTAACACATTATACCTGTGAATATGACATGCCTTCCTGTTTTTGGTACATACTACGTCTTTCTATTAACCATGTTCTTACATAAAACTACTTTTCTTGTGTATCCCTCATCAATCACTTCTGACAATACACCTTCAAGTTGATAGTGTAATATTGGTTGCATCTTGCATATCATTTCAAACATGTATTGCCTCTAATTTGTTGAAGTGCCACTTATAATGAGACACATCTAACTTGGTAGAGTGATTTTGGTTGGATATTTCATATGGTGTCTAGATTGCATTGCTTCCAATTTATTGAAATGCCTTCTGCTTACACTACAAAAAAGAGACACATCCGTGACATTTTGGGCCGAACGAAATTTTTTCTGTCATACATATGACACTTCTATGACGATAATTGTGACAAAACCCGGTATCATCATAGATGCGGTGGGCTCGTACTTCCATGACAAAAAATCATGACAGAAAATGGGATTTTCGTCCTGGGCGGGCCAGAGACGCAGCTGCATGACATTCTTTGGGCCGTCCATAACGGAAAAAACCATGGTAGAAGCGAGGGCGAGGAAAATTTCGGGGAGTTCCCGGTTACGGTGGGAGGTCGGGGGCCGAGCAATGCGCGTTTCTCTCGTACACGTACACGCGTGTGTGCGAGGAGTTGGCTCTAACTGAACCCGAGCGAGGCGTTGGGCTCTAACTGAACCCGAGCGATTGCACTGTAGGCTACGCGTTACTAAACCCGAGTGGTCAATCGGTGGCTGTTAACTGAACCCGATCGAGCGATTCCTTCGCTACTACTGCTAACTGAAGCCGAACGATTGGATGAACAGTGAGCGTTGTGGGGGGGGGGGGTGGATGAACAGTGAGCGGTGGCGTTACTTCTAGATGAACAGGACTCGTGGTGTGGAGGGCTGGATGAACAGTAGATGGTGGAGTGGTGCCCGTGGAGGGGTGGTTGAACGGTAGCCGGTGGAGTAGCGGGGCGGAGGAGGCTGGATGAACAGGAGCCCATGGAGGCTGGAGGAGGTCGACAGTAGCCCGTGGAGGCTGGAGGAGGTCGACGGTGGAGATGAACAATATCCCGTGGAGTCCCGTTTTGCGGTATGCCACACCTCTCCCGATGAACAAGACCCCCATTTCGACCGTAGCGCTCCAACACAAGTCCATTTCGTCCGTTTTGCGGTACGCCACACCCCTCCCGATCAACATGACCCCCGTTTCGACCGTAGGAGGTTCGTTTCCTCCGTTTTGCGGTACGCCACACCCCTCGCGATCAATAGGACCCCCATTTCTACCGTAGGAGGTCCGTTTCCTTTGTTTTGCGTACGCCAGACCCCTCCCGATCAACAGGACCCTGTTCTGAACGTAGGAGGTCCGTTTCCTCCGTTCTGCGGTACGCCAGGCCTCGTTTCCATCGCCTGTTCCGTCCAAGCCCTCCCGATGAACACGACCATGCATTCCGTTCCGACCCAGCCGGTTGGCTCCCACACGTTCCGTTGCCTCCCGATGAACACGACGCATTCCGTTGCCTCCCCATGAACACGACTCATTACGTTGCCTCCCCATGAACACGACGCATTCCGTTGCCTCCCCATGAACACGACGATGATGCTATTTCTCCATTCTGACCTAGCCATGTACACGAGTCCTGGCCGTACGTATGTGCGAGTAGGCGTTCGAGACCCCGCCCATATGTACGTACGTGGCCGTATTTTCTTTCTTGCACCCTAGCCGTTGTACGTACGTGTACATGCTACATGCGCGCCTCTACTACGACACGTGTGCGCCTCTACTACGACACGTGCACGCCTCTACTACGACACGTGCGCGCCTCTACTACGACACGTGCACGCCTCTACATCGACCAGTATGTACATACACGTTCGCGACTAGAATGACAACACTACGTATGCTTCGACCAGGTGGGTCCCGACTGTCAGGCACTTCCTTTCCTGCAAAGATGTAGATGGTGGGTCCCAGCAGTCAGGGGGCGAATCATTTTTTTGCCCGGACGGACTTCCTTGCGTGCGAAGATGTTGCTGGTGGGTCCTAGCAGTCAGGGGGGAGAATCGTTTATTTTGCCCGGACGCACTTCCTTGCGTGCGAAGATGTAGCTGGTGGGTCCCAACAGTAAGGAGGGCGAATCGTTTTTTTTGCCCGGACGCACTTCCTTGCGTGCGAAGATGTAGCTGGTGGGTCCTAGCAGTCAAGGGGAAACATTTTTTCATGAAATACGGTGGCCTGTCTGGTGGGTCCCCGCTGTCAGGTGGAGTAATCATTATTTTGCACGTAATAAGGAGGCACTTCCTTGCTGCGGCCGTGGACCCAGCTGTCAGCCTCTCCATGTACAGTCCACGTCCGATGGAAGTCGTTCCTTGACCATGTTGACCACGCCGCGCCGAGAGAACCACGGCGGTGGACGACGCTGAGGCCTAGGAAGGGGACGACTTGGAGCCGGGGAAGACGCAGCAGTGGATGCCCACGCGAAGAGGAGTACGAGGGTTCGCTGGTTCGGCTGTGGTGTGAGGCTGCTGTCGCCGCAGAATAACAGGGGATGTGGGTGAGTAGAGGGATGGCCTGGCCAGCGGTGGGGGTAGTAGGGGGCGGTGAGGCCTCCGCGGCATCACAACCGGCCATGGGAGGCAGGAGCACGCGGCACGACTGGCGCTGGTTTGGGCGGCTAGAAGACTAGAGGTTGAAGAAGCACTACAGCCGTTGGATGAACATTGTCGGATTTAGGGTTCTGGCAGACCCTTGAGGTTCGAACACTGGGGTGCGCGTGGAGGTTTCGCCTTCTACCTACCTGTTCCTCGCCGAATCGCTAGGATCTAAACTACGAGAAGAACAACACAAGAGACACAGGGTTTATACTGGTTCAGGCCACCATTGTGGTGTAATACCCTACTCCAGTGTGTGGCGTGGTGGATTGCCTCTTGGGCTGATGATGAACAATACAAGGAAGAACAGCCTTGTGAGGGTCTGTTCTTTTGGTGGGGTGTCCCTTTGGAGGGGTTGATTCTAGATGCCTATCTTATCTCCAGATTCCTCTCTAGATCTCTCTCCATCCTCCCCCTCTACTGTGGGTGGCTAGTCCTATTTATTGACGAAGGCCCTGGGCCTCTTCCCAAATATTGAGCGGGAAGGGCGCCAACAATTGGCCAATTTGAAGGGGAACATCTAGTACACTTATCCTGACTAAAGTTGGTCCTCGCGTGTCAAAGGCTCTGGTGGTGATGCCGACCTGGGCTCCATGGTGACCTCCATCCTGCCATTGGACTGGTCTTGGTCTTGTTGCACCAAAATGGATGCATTTGCTTGATGCTCTCGCCTGTGCTTGCTCCCCTTGCACCAAAGAGGAAAGAAGGACACTGCGCGGGCTGGCGCCCGGCTGGCGCCCTTGGTCGTCATGGCTTGCGTCATGGGCACCTCGCGAGGTACCCCGCCTTGAACTCTCCGCCTCCTCGTGAACTAGCCTGACGAGGCCGTGCCTAAGGAAGCTCCTTGTCATCCGCCCCGCGAGGCTTGGCCCCTCACGAGGGTCTTGAGCTTGTGTTGATGAAGATGGGCCGTGCTGGGCCCCCTTTGAGCCACGCCGCAGGCCGCAGGCAGGCAAGTCTGGGGACCCCCGTTCCTAAAACACCGACAGTAGCCCCCGGGCCCAAGGCGCGCCCGGAAGTGGCCGAGCAGAGAGGCGAAAGGGCAAGTGCGAAGCGTCGCGGGCCCTAACAGCCTGCGGCCTTGGGCGCCGCGTGGCGGTTGATTGGACACGGGTGGCACTGTTCCCCCATGCCTCCTCATTTGGTGCCAGGCGAGGCGGACTTGCAGTTGTACACAACCACTCCCCTTTCCGTTGCTCGTGCGCCTTCTGTCCTTCCTCCTTTCGAACTCCAGCTTCTGCTTCGAATCCAATCTCGAACCTTTCCTCCCCACTTCCGCCGCCATGGCTCCGACAAAGAAGGGGAGAGGGAAGGGACCCATGCCTTTGCCTTGCTCGCCACCGTCGGCGGCCCCCGCCGTGGACCGGTCGATCATAGTTAATCGAGAGGGCTTGGGCAAGGTTAGTTCGGCCCTGGCCACCATCTTCAATGAATGCGAGAGGACGACGGCCTGGCCCACGGCTCGGTTCTCCATCGATAGGATAATCACCGAGGTCCCTTATTTCGTCGATGCCCTGTGGGCGGGGCTAATTCCCCCCTTTTCGGATTTCTTCAACGCCGTGCTCTCCCATTATTAGATCCACATGATGCATCTGGGTCCTGACTCCATTACTCTTCTGGAGGTCTTCGCCTTCGTTTGCGAGGCTATGGTTGGCATCATCCCTTCGGTTACCCTCTTGCACCACTTCTTCGCTCTGCACCTCGTCGACCCCGCCCAATGCTCGGGATGCGCGAGCTTCATTGCTGCACCCGAGACGGCGGCCTCAGGGATTGACTTTGGTCTTCCTCCGCCCGCGCCTGGGTTCCGCGAGCGGTGGCTGTATGCGGACGTGGGGGTGCCTAGCCCCCTACTGTTGAAGCCGACTTCGCCTGCTGTCCCCAATTCGGGCTGGAGCTAGGAGACGCTCACAAGCCCCCAGCTCTTCTTCGTATGGCGTTGCTTCGAGTGCTTGAGATTGCTTGATGTGACGGCGCCCAAGGTGGTGAAGGAATTCCTGCTACGCCGCGTTGCCCCTCTCCAGTGCCACTCTCGCCGAATGTGGGCCTTCAACGGGCGCGGGGATCGTATGAGGCTCCAGGAAGAGGACCTAACGCCTGAAGCGTTGAGGAAGGTACTCTTGGTTCTGACCGGGGACCCCAACCCTGGCAGCATCAAGCAAGGGGGGCCTTGTTGTACCTCTGTTCGGGTAGGAGAGACTTCGTGAATCAGATGCCCGTTTTCGACGAATGGGGACCGCGCCCCGTCGGCCTCCAGGGGCCTCGCGAGAATCCAGTGACAGTGGCCGCCCTTTCAGTTGGTCGAGGCGGTCCTTCCTCAAGTGGCCGAGCAGGGAGGCATGAACCTTCGGAGGCCGAGGGTGTCCCCGCCGGGGCGACAGCGCCGGGCAGCGCTCAAGAGGGAGCGTCCCCTGAGGCCCGTGCTGCCGAGGCTGAGGGCGGCGAGCAGCCGCCTGCTGCTCCCAGGGCCGAGGCCTCCGAGGCCCTGGCCGTTTTTCTTGGCGGGGCGACCGGCGGCGCGCATCAGGCAGACACCCCTGACGCGGGTCGTCTTGACGTTCCCTCCTCATCGCAGGGTGACCCCTGCGCTCAACTCTTAGGCCACTTCTGCGTGGACTTTGAGGCCCTCCGGAGGAAAAGGGAGGCCCTGGGCGACAATTACCCTTGTCGCATGCTGAAGCGTAGAAAGTACTTCGCCATCGATGAGTAAGCCTTCTCCCTTCCCAGCTCCAGATTCTTCTACTGCCCTTCCTGAAACTTGCTCTGCAGGGCCCTTCCTCCCGAGCTCACGGAGATGACTGAGGAGCCACCCCCCCCCCGCTTCCGCCTTCCCCACCGTCTCCGGTCGCTCCGAGCAGTAGAGCCCTTGTGGTGAGGTCGGTCGAAGAGACGAATCGCCCTGAGGCGCAACGCGGCCCCGCGCGCCTCGTGACCTTCCTTCGCAAGCCTTCTCGGGTCCCAGCCAGCCTGCCGTGGGCTTCTCGTCTGGTCGTGGTCAGTGATTGGCTGGGGTACTCCCAGCGCTCTTCACTTGGGGATGGACTAGCCCCAGGCTGGGCTCCTGGTGAGGCGCGCCCAGTCGCCTCAAGGGCGCCAGCCCCCAGCCCTCAGCCCAGAGGGGGAGCGCTAATCAGTGCCCCCTGACGCTTGCTTGGGGCGGATGACAGCGTGGAAGACGTACTTGAGCGTGCTCGGGAGCGTCGCGCTCTTCGCCAAGGGTTCCTTCGAAGGGCGGCTGACGCGGCGAGCCTGCTTGGTGAGGAGCTTGCTGATGAAGACGCGCGCCTTGAGGCCGAGGGCCTACGCTTGGTCGTGGAGAGGCGCGAGCTGGAGGTGGCAGTCGCCCTCGCGCGCCGCCAGCGTGATCTTGATGATGAGGAGGCCAAGGCGCCGCTGGCGGCCTCTCGGATGGCCCGTTCCCAGGCCGTCGAGGAAGCCCGGGAAGCTGACCAGCGGCAAGAGGCGACGGAAGAGCAGGCACGGGAACTCCTCGCCCGGTGCCGCTCACTGGAGGAGCAAGTGGAGCTGCGCGAGGCGGCCCTCGCGTCAATGACGGTGACATCCGGTGACCCAGCGGAGCTCCAGAAGCATGAGGAAGCACTGACGCTGGAGGCTACCGAACGCGCACGTGAGTACGAACGCCTGGAGACAAGGGAGCGCTTGGTGACACGAGAGGAGAATGATGTCGCTGCGCGGGAAACCCGTGTCTTGGAGGAGATCGGACGTCGGGTGGCAACAGCGTGCTCGAGCCTCGAGCGCGAGTTCGAGGAGATGCTAGTGTTGATCCGGACCGAGGCTGAAGGTAGGAGCACCGCCCTGAGGACCAAGCTGGAGGAAGCGACGCGGCGGGTTGATGCCTTGCGGGCCGCACTTGAAGTGGCGCAGGGGGAGTCGACTACTTCTCGTGCCGAGGTGCTTCTTCTTCTCCAACGGCTGGACAAGGCTGAGGCCGTTGCGCGCCAGAATGCGGACGAGATACGCCAGTGGTGGCTCCTGGAACATGAGCACGCCCCCATGCTCACCACGCTTCGGGAGAGAGCCAACACGGCCTTGGGCAACATCTGCGAGGCGGCCGTTGGCGCGCCGCATGCAACCAACTACGCCGGAAACCTTCAGTTCTTCACCGACATTGTGACGCAGCTGGAGGCGCGGTCGGTCAGGGCCAACAGGTTGGTGGAGGAAAAGAGTCGCGCCCTGCTCGGGCGCTCCTTCTCCCGTGTCTTCAACCATCTCCAGAACATGGATCCTCACTTCGACTTTGACGCCGCCATCGCCCCAGTTCCCCAGGCCGTCCGGGGTGACCTAGTAGACTAGGTGGAAGACAATGTGGACGCTCTTGTCAGGGCCTTCGCTTCAGATGATGACGACGCGATCATGGCCGCCGACGAGGGCGGCGTGGTGAACGGCCCTGACACCGCCAGCGACAATGCAGAGGGCGATGGCTAGGCCAGCGACGCCAGCGATAGTTCGGGCGGTGCTCCTGAGGATGCATTGGGGGATTTATCCGACTGACCGCGCATTGCTCCTGTTTCCTTACCCTGCATGAATAGAACTCAGGCTTTTCGACCTGCCGATTGTAAGAGCATTTTGGGAGGGGGTGCCCCTCTTATAAAGCTTATGTTCAACGTCCTAGTGGGTGTTGTATCGCCCACGTGCCCGTGCCAAGTGGTTGGCTAGGTGAAGAACCGGATGGCTAGTTTACCTTTGTCCCGTGCGGGTCCTGAGATAATACGCGGGAGGCCGTGGTGTTCTCGAATGCCTCTTGATCGAATCCGTAGGATCTGCATTGAAAAATCCTCCTAAGAGGATATGGCGGCGGCAGTCTGGGCTGCACGCAAGCTAGGCCAGACCCGGCTCATGAGGGGCTCACGAGGGGAGGCAGCTGAGGCGAGGTCATAACCAAAACGCGAGAGATTGCTCGAACGAGACTAAGCACCCCTTCCTCGAACAGACGCAAATCTTCGAATTCGAATCCAACTTAAATCCAGCGGGGGACAGCAACAACCAAGGGAAAAGCAAAGAAGGAAGAAAAACACCGCGTCCGGCACCTAGTCTAGTCTTGGACGTCTTTTCACCAGCGCAGAGCTAAGTGCTACCACTTGGTGTGGGAGGGAGCCCCAGGGCCTGAGGCCGGCACCCCTGAGACTCCGGGGCGTGTACAGCCCCACTCATTATTACGTGAGAGTGTCACGGGGCGGCGAGCTTCACAGGCACTGGGCCTTCTTCACAGGTACCGGCCTTGCTTCATATTGCCAGACGAGGGCCCCGCCTTGCGCCACACTCTAGTGCCATCAATGATGACCGGAAACCAGGACGCCGCCGATGGGGTAGCGCGGTCGCCAGTGGTTCCCCCGATGACCACGGGTCCTCCGCCAGGGGCAGGCCCTGAGGCGCCTCCCCAGCAGAGGGCCTACCTCCTGGGAACGCCTTGCTCCGAACGCCACGGTGATGGTGTCGGATACCGGCCCCTCCCCTCCAGCCCGTGATGTCCTCCTGCTGAGGGGCAGGAGGCTGCGGGAGCGGGGCAGCTGCTTGCTGTGGCGACCTGCACCTCCTGTGACCCATGATTAGCGTATGCCTGCTCCTGAGGAATTAGTGGTACCCGATAATCGTTGCTTCCAGCACGGCCGGTGGGGCCATCCCGGGACTCCTGGAAGAGCTCAGCTTCTGGTGCCTTGTCCCCCCTGCTTGGGCTGAGGAGCAAGCCTTGTTCGCCCTCGCGCGGGTACCCTTGGTCCAACATGCGGGGCACGTACTCTTCGGGGGCCGCCACCCCGAAGGCCACGTCATAGTGCTCTGCACGCCACGCAGCTCTGCTTGACGTGCCAACCTGGGGGTGGTAGCGCTGCAGCCCATTGGGTCCGTGGGTTGCGACGAGTCCTTCCTCGCTGGTGGGGAGCGGAGTCAGTGCAGCCGTCGGCCCGGCGCTGACGGCTTCATCGGTGTCGGGGTAGCCTTGGAGCCCGCGGGCGCGTGTGGGGCCCCTGCGCGGGCTGCTTTGGGCCTGAGACGGGAGTTGAGTGCAGAAGGGGTGAGCCCCTGAGGCAGTGAAGCCCAGAAGCTCTGCTACCCGCTCTAACAGCACGTCGCGGCCGCCTTCCATTAGCCTGCACTGCAGCAGCTCTCGGGCCACCATGAGCGCGGCCCTTGAGTTCGCCTGCTCCCGGCAAGTGTACGGCGCCGTGGCCGCAGCGTGGTTGGAGGCCCTTGCTGTCGACCGTGTCTCTCGTGGTGTGAGAGCTGTCGGGGTCTGTCCGCACCGCCCGCGGCCCGCAGCGCCCTGCAGACCGCGAGCTGCCTAGGGCGTTGGGTCGCCGAGGTGAGCGGCTCTGCATGGGCGGGCCAAACCGCCCAGGGGGCAGAGTTGCCCGCTTGGTCGCCGGACATGGTGATGACGATGCGGCGGGACACGAAGTGGCGGAAGGTGGATCCCGTCGCACCCCTACCTGGCGCGCCAAATGTCAGATTTAGGGTTCCGGCAGACCCTTGAGGTTCGAACACTGGGGTGCGCGTGGAGGTTTCGCCTTCTACCTACCTGTTCCTCGCCGAATCGCTGGAATCTAAACTACGAGAAGAACAACACAAGAGACACAGAGTTTATACTGGTTCAGGCCACCATTGTGGTGTAATACCCTACTCCAGTGTGTGGCGTGGTGGATTGCCTCTTGGGCTGATGATGAACAATACAAGGAAGAACAGCCTCGTGAGGGTCTGTTCTTGTGGTGGGGTGTCCCTTTGGAGGGGTTGATTCTAGATGCCTATCTTATCTCCAGATTCCTCTCTAGATCTCTCTCCATCCTCCTCCTCTACTATGGGTGGCTAGTCCTATTTATAGGCGAAGGCCCTGGGCCTCTTCACAAATATTGAGCGAGAAGGGCGCCAACAATTGTCCAATTTGAAGGGGAACATCTAGTACACTTATCCTGACTAAAGTTGGTCCTCGCCTGTCAAAGGCTCTGGTGGTGACGCTGACCTGGGCTCCATGGTGACCTCCATCCTGCCGTTGGACTGGTCTTGGTCTTGTTGCACCAAAACGGATGCCTTTGCTTGATGCTCTCGCCTGCGCTTGCTCCCCTTGCACCAAAGAGGAAAGAAGGACACTGCGTGGGCTGGTGCCCGGCTGGCGCCCTTGGTCGTCATGGCTTGCGTAATGGGCACCTCGCGAGGTACCCCGCCTTGAACTCTCCGCCTACTCATGAGCTAGCCTGACGAGGCCGTGCCTGAGGAAGCTCCTTGTCACTCGCCGCACGAGGCTTGGCCCCTCGCGAGGGTCTTGAGCTTGTGTTGATGAAGATGGGCCGTGCTGGGCCCCCTTTGAGCCACGCCGCAGGCCGCAGGCAGGCAAGTCTGGGGCCCCCGTTCCCAGAACATCGACAAACATCGTACGGTAACGGGAGCTAGAATCGTTCATATTGACTAAGTTGACAAAGCCCTCCGTCCCCGTCAACTTGGTAGGCCCACAAGTCAGCCTCCCACTATGCTGGGTTCCAGCTGGCAGGGGGTATTCATATTTTTGTGCGTAATAAGGAGGCACTTCCTTGCATGCGAAGATAGCTGGTGGGTCCGACATGTCAGCGGGGGGCATGTTTTTTTCGCGAAATACAGAGGCCCTTCCGGTGGGTCCCAGATGTCAGGTGGAGGAATCATTATTTTGCGCATAATAAGGAGGCATTTCCTTGTGTGCGGACGTGGACCCAGCTGTCAGCCTCTCCACGCATAGTCTACTTTCGATGGTGTCGTTCGTTGACCACGTTGACCATGCTGCGCCGAGCGAATCCAAGGTGGTGGACGATGGCGAGGCCCCGGACAGCAACGAGCCGGAGATGGGAAGACGCGGGAGTAGAGTCGCGGACGGAGAGGTGTATGAGGGTTAACTGGTTCTAGTGCGGTCTGGTTCGGCAGTCGGTGGAGAAGAACAGGAGGTGTGGAGGGGTGGAGGGATGGCCTGGCCAACGATGGAGTAGCGCTTCATAGCGAAGCGTGCTAAGCAGAGCTGCTAGCAGGAAGAGGTGGGAGGTGGTCCCGACGGCGCTGGAGGAAGAAGATGAGAGATTGAAGATGGATGCCAATGGTTGGATGTAAACCCAGGGGCTAACATGTCAGAATCATTTGTTGACTAAATTGACAACGACTTGCATTGGCTTCGACCTATCGGCTCACAATTTAGCCTCCAAAAATGTGGCATGTATTCAACCCATTTTTCAGAATTACAATCTTTTTTTGCACGGTAGAATTTACAGTCAATTTGATCTTTTTTTTGAATTACAGCCATTAGCTGGGCTGGGTGAACAAATAATGTAGCGTCCATGCGACCCATTTATTTTATTTTCTAAAAAATTACAGGCCATTTGCACTTTCTAGAAATACACGATTTTGCTGGGCTGATTCTAATTATAATGTTGGGTTGGGCCAGCAATGTTATCAAAAAATAAAAAGGGGCTGAGCGTTTTGTTATAAATATATTTAAATTATAAGTGATATTATTACATTCATCCTTAAATCTTACCAAGCTTTTGTACACAATCACTAGGATTTTCGTGCCAAAACAATCCAGGATTTTATTTGTTAAGAAATTATTTTTATAAGTTAATAAGATGTGGGATATTGTTTTCTTACATATGTAAGTATCTGTTCAATATATGATGACAATAAAAATAATATATAATAGCATATACAATAATTTAAATATATATAATATAGTTAGAAGGGAAACATAAGTTGGACCTGGCGTTCCTATTCTTATATAGAAAAATAGAACAGACCTCTGCGTTTTCTTCAAAAAATTACATAAATTGGGCTGCCAAAAATAAAACCTCGGATGGGAGGTCCGTAGGCCGGTCGATACATGACGGCCCTAAGAAAATACAAACAGGCCTATGGACCTCCCATCCGAGGTCGTGGGCTGCGCATGTTAAAAATGAAAGCCTAGACGGGGCGGCCCAAAACCACGTCCAACACTTTCCAAAACTTCGTCCCTTGTTTTCTTTGTGTTTCACACACTCGACATTGTGTGGGCATTTTGACTGTGCATCATATGAAGATGTGCTATGCATGAATGTTGATCAGCATGATGTTAACTAGCTGGTAGTTCCATTTTCGACCATGAATAAAACTTCGAACATGATGTTAACCCTGTTTGAAAAGGCCGTGTTAATATAAATACTCTGCCTCTGAAAGTTGCAGTTTCTTATCTAAAGCTGAACTTGCAGTTTCTTATCTGAAACTGAAACTTGCAGTTTCTTCTCTGAGAATCACATTGTCTGCACTTTTATACTCCTATGAAACTAAATTTTTTAAGTGCTAAAAATAGATCTCTAGAATTCATAAAATACTTCATATGCTCAATACTGCAAATCTGAAATTCAAAAGACATTCATATCTGAAAGTACACTCAAAATACACAACACAAAACACAATTCACAACCTGCAAATACTGACAACCCTAAGCTCCTCCTGACAATTCACAACCTGCCTGACTATTGGGCTGGGGGCGGGGGCAGCCCCCTCCTATTCGTCGGCGGCAGATAGCCGCCCCGTGAGACGATGTGAATGGCAAGGGAGACGATGGCGGGGAAGCGTCATCGGGCCAACTGCTTTTCTCCTCTTGCAGTTGGGTTCGGTCGACGAAGACTCCACCGGCTCGCTCTAGTAGGACACCCTCACAAATGACACCCTGTAGATGCTCAATACTCCCACCACTGCTCCCTCGCGATTGGATTCGGTGAATCTGTTTGCTCCATGGCCTAGAGGAGCAGCTCTATGTACTTCGGCATGACTCCCTCCGGGAGTATCGTCGCCTTTTTCGCTCTGTTGCAGATATTTGTCCATATATGTCGCTGTCGCCGCTAGTTGGTCCTTGTTGTCAAACCAAGACTGTATCTCCAACATCCTAGCTAGCTTCACAGGGTCACCGTCTGCCATCCTTGAGTATCGGTTGTACTCGTCCATCGATCTACTTCTCCACAGCACCTTCACTCGCCAGCGGTGGTTTTTGAATGGAAGAGGAGAGTCGCAACCCTGGTTTTGGATTAGAATGAGAGAGGAGCAACACTGGTTTTGGACTAGAACAGGAGAGGAGGGGCGGTAGTTTTGAAATGGAAGAGGAGAGGAGTGGCGCTGGATTTAGATTGGAACAGGAGAGGAGCGGCGGTGGTTTAAGAGGAGAAGAGCGGAAGAGCAGCACTGGTCTTGGAAGTATTTTTTGTTGTTTTGTGTGTTTTGGGTCAAAGTTTGACCACGTACTGTATTTGACAAGCAAAATGTGAATGCATGTCACCAAAAATTATATCCTTTGGTTCATATTTGAATGTACTTTCAAATTATATTATTTTGCAACGTATAACATATATTTTATGTGCGAAAATCATGGTCAATTATGACCCGGAATAAAAGGGAGACTAGTTAATGTGGGGTCACTTTCTTAATTGAAGGGTAAATTGATTTTGATTTTGATCCAGTCACAGCGCACCGGCCCTCTCGTCCAATCCTAAATCATTGCCGCACACTCCTCTCCCTCTTCTCCATTGCAAAACCACCTCCTCTCCTCTCCATCATCTCCATTCCAAAACCACCATCTCGCCTCTCCCCCTTATGATCTTCTCCATTGCAAAACCACCTCCTCTCCTCTCCATCATCTCCATTCCAAAACCACCTCCTCTCCTCTCCATCATCTCCATTCCAAAACCACCGTCTCGCCTCTCCCTCTTCTGATCTTCTCCATTGCAAAACCACCTCCTCTCCTCTCCATCATCTCCATTCCAAAACCACCATCTCGCCTCTCCCTCTTCTGATCTTCTCCATTGCAAAACCACCTTCTCTCCTCTCCATCATCTCCATTCCAAAACCACCATCTCGCCTCTCCCTCTTCTCTATTGCAAGACCATCGTATCTCCTCCCATCTTCCAAAGCTAGCACCGGACCACTCAGAAGGACATCTATGGAGAGGATGCAACAGCGAATCAGGCATATCACCGGCGGCGACCAGGCAAAGTTAGCCAGGTTGAAGGAGATCCTTAGTTGGTTTGACAATGAGTGGGAGATTTTGAGGACGGTGGGGTCATGTGGCAATGTATGCGAAAGAGCGAGACGACGGCGATGAGGGCGGTGATGTACATGTACTCCTCGGCGGTAGTCACGCCGCAGTCCTTCGAGTTCATCGAGTATCTCCTCTGGGCGATGGAGCAGACAGATTCGCCTGAGGTGACAGTCAGGCGGAGGTGGTGGGCCTACAGGTCGAAGGTCGAGCACCCAGAGATAACGAATCGATCGAGTATGGTGTGCCGTTCATGAGGGTGCAGAGCCAACCGGAGCCACAGGAGTATTCGTTCTCCCACCGCAAGAGGAGGCCAGATGGCGCGACGTCGCTTCCCTGCCGTTCTCCACGGTTCCCTCGACGCTCGCCTCATTTCAACGGCGGCGGTAGGGTTCAAGGTAAGCTTCTCACTAACCTAATCTTCCACCTGCTCATGCTTACAATCAGTCTGACAGCTAATGAAAATCATGCTTACAATCAGTCTCCGAGTACTATGCCAATCACCTTAAAATAGCTCTGGACCTTTGGGTCAAAGTTGTGACACAGTGTACAAATAAAGAAAAATAGATTGGTGCTTCTTTCAGAAAAGAGTACTCCCTAGAAAACTACCAATATAAGCTACTAGTATTTGGTTAGAGGATTTGCTGCCGAGGAAGATCCATCCACAGAGAGCGCCACACATCCCACTGGTGGTGGTGGACGCCAATGCGTGCATGCAGCATGGTTGGTGTCGGTAATTTTTACTTGGCACACCTCGCACTCTGCATATATGCTGGTTCCATACGTACATTTGTGCAGTTCCACTAAAATGCAGCTGAATAATCCTGTTTGCACAGATAATGAAAAAGTGTGATTACATTATAGTGGCACTAGTTGATGAAACACACAAAAAATAGAAGAAAATATTGCGATAGTATCATAGTATGCCATGCTGCGAGGGTGAGATGGGCCCTGCGATGCTTCATACGGTACGCCTCATACTGGACATCGTCCCAAGTCTCCCAAATACACCTTCTGCCAGTGATGAACATCAGTGTACAACGGTAGTACAAGGAGGCGCCTTGAGACATCCAAATCTCTATGTTTGTACATATCAACTAAAATTAAGCACCCCAGTTTGCAGAAACGCTTAAACATTACTAATGGGACTAGTTGATGAAACATACATTAACAAAGAGAAGCACTTTCTTTATCTACATTGGGAATGAAATGATAGGGATGACACTCGCTCTATTTTAACTGTATTATTACTTCATTTTATCAGTGACACTAGGGTCGAGCAGGTGGCAAACGAGGTGTACCATGCGTCGCAAGGATGGAGGCCGGGGGTGCTTAGACTGGGATGCTGAAGCTGGCTCTTTCAATCACCAACATGGATGATTCAATTCATGGGACCTTTTGGTGCAATTCACCTAAAATGAAGCAATTTCCCATGAGCTAACAACTTCTTCTTCAAAAAAAATTTAAGAAAAGGGCTCCAGTCCCGGCTCCATTTCCATCAGAAAACGAAACCCACAGCGCTTCTTCTTCATTAGTTGCAATAAAATTGAGCAACATCAAGGTTGGTTGTGAAGCTCCTGGAATGCTCAACTATAATTTGGATATCAGTTGTGCAGTTCAACTAAGATCGAGCGTGAAATGTATATCTCTGTTTGCACAAAAAGGTGGAAAGGGGGGTGACTAACAAGTGATGAAACATGCATCAAATGAAAAGAAGCATGTTCCTTATCTGAATGGCAATCCTACAAGGACAGTAGCAATTTCTAAAGCAGTGGCATTGCTAGATATTAGTGTGGGCATTAGGATTAACTATGACAACCGTTAAATACGACATTACTTTGGGCACAGGAGAGTAGGCGGGCCAGGACAGTTGCATTTCTAACGAAAAGAACCAACTTATCTTAATGGGAAATTTTAGCAGGACATATAAAGAAGCGCCATTGATTCATATTACTGGAGGCATTACATTGAAAACAACTTTGCTTTAATGTGTCCTTACTTTTAACAGTGCGACTGCTACATTTTACGAGTGGCATTACATAAGAGTTGCTCGGGGCAACAAACATCAGAATAGGATATCTGGGTTGGTCCCATTTTTGTTCGGTATAGCCACCTTATACTGTGTGAGGCTAGCAAATCTAGTGCTGGACTTACTTTCCCCACTTTCTTTCCTTTTTCAACCAATAGATCGGGTTTATACTGAGTTTGTACTGCGTTTCCCTTTATTTCCCTATTAGACCTAGAGACCAGTTGGATAGCCAATCTCTGCTACTTTTCGCCCCCATTATTTCCTCTTTTGACCAAGTCCTAGATTCAGGTAACAAATCCTCCCCCACCCCACCCCCTTTATTCCTTGTTTGAACCAAGTAGTACTAGATTCGAGTGCATGAACTAGTTTTACCTCTTAAACATACAAAAATTAGGTGGTTTTCGAACAGCCTATCGATCCTATCTATGAGGGGGGCTGAGAAATAGTAAAAGATACAAATGCAGCGACATCAGGAGCTCAGGAAGTAGAGCAAGGCCGGTTTCAAAGGAAGTTATACCTGATGGTCGCTGGGATGTCGCTAGGTGGGCGGCGGGAGGCTGGATCTGCCCACACTACGGCAGCGAGGAAGAAGGGGTCGGAGGCCCTCCCTCGCCACTGGTGCTTGGGAGAGAACGACAAGGCAGGCTGATCGGGACGTGCCAGCAATGGGTAAGAGCCGTCGCCTAGGACAACCGCGTGAACGTTGCACCTTCTCACCTTCCTCGACGGAGAGGATCCGGCTGGATCTATGACCAGCGGTGAGCAGAGAGAGAGAGAGAGATTGTGTGTGGCCATCGCTGTCGTGTTTAGATCTGGAGAGGCCGAGACAGTGTGAAGAGAGCAACACTAGCAAGCAAGCGCGGAGGCTCCTACCTATATAGTGGAGTAGTACTAGTTTTATTTTGTCTACCGGAGCCGGCTTGACCTCGTCAATGACCGTCGAGAAGTCTTCATGCACGTGGCCTAGAGGCGCAGTTGTCGTCATTTTGATCTGAAGCGTCGGATTATAACATATAACATGAAAAAATGCCACATGACAAGAAATCATAACCTCACTGCCCAAAGGAGACAACATGAATCCCGACGGACAAACTAGACGAGGACCAAAACTCAAATTAAAGATAAACTCGTAGAAAAGGGGTCCGTCGATAGATGTCCTAATTAACATAGCCGGCTTGACCTAGATGGCAGCCGAGTAGTCACTCTTCGTGCATGTGCCCCCAATGACTAGCCCAACTCAGTTGTCGCTGCTTAACCCTCGCAGTGATCCGAAGCACATGACACCTATTTTTGTGAGATGACAAGAAACCTTTATTTAGATTTCTCACAACAACTACAGCCATGTACAACACAGCCTGCACGATATGTAGACGATAGCCAATCCAGGCATGTCTGATGGAGTCTGGTCACATGCATGGACGAACTGATCTTCCGTGTCTTGCAGGGATCGTCCAGGCACCAACGTAGTACACCACTTCTCTAGTACTATCGCTCGTCTCCCTCTTCTATTAAGTCACCCGACTTGTGGGGCCGGGGAGTGTGCCTACGGTCGGTTCTCAATTGCCGTCCCACATGTGTGTGCAAACGCAATATGACACACGTTCCATTTGGAGAGCAGCGTGCCAGACCGACCGACCGTCTGGGGTGCGACGCGAACGCGACGGGCATGTTGTATACTCCGTACATGTGTACCCCTATTTTCTAGACGCTTTGCTCCATGGCACGGGCGCAATCCATGGGTACAAAATTAGTATACTGTATACTATTTAAAAGTCGAAGGCGGGGCTTTTCCTGCGCGGTAGGCGGCGGGGCAGTTCTGCCTCGTCGGTTCGACAGAGACGCAAGAAGACGAGGAAGTAGGCTGCTGCAAACGTAGGGCTGTGAGATTTGACAGCGAGTTACTGCTAGACAGGTGGGGCCCCGTGATTTGACTTGCCATTATCATTTTAACTGCGGCGCTACGACCGGCGTGAGTCTCCCGATTCCTGACCACCTCCATACAGGTGCCTCTCCCAATGCTCCACCATGTAGTAGAGGCTGGCTCTTGCATGAGAGCCCACTTCTCCAATTTTTCCTTGCCTCTCTTTCCTCCACATATGTAAAAATGCCATGTAAAGTGCACTATTGTACTTACTTTTACTTGCTCCTACAGGTGCTAAGCTTGCCACATAGGCATAAAGTCTGATGTGGCAAGTTAATCAAGAAGAGAGAGACTAGCTTGGTGACCCAAGGAAGAAACGGTGCTAAGCGCGTGTACCTAGGTGAAAAGACAATTTTGAAGAGGTCACTCCTTGGCAAATGCAATAAATACTAGTACTCCCTGTGTCCCATAATATAAGAACATTTTTGGCACTACACTAGTGTCAAAAACGTTCTTATATTATTGTGGGGACCTCGACTCATAAGTCGAGATCACCGAATGCACGTGTATAGTGATCCCAGAGATCAATGCTCACTGAACACACAGAAGCTGAATAACAAGAGTCTTACATCCATACATACCGTTTTACACAAGTAGGACCATTATGGTCAAGTCTTGAGTGTATCATCATAGAGGAAATCTTCAATAACAACTTGGACCCATCCCATCTGCCTTAACCCTACAGGCATTCTGACTGGGAAGCGTCCTAGCTTGCATGTTCGTCACCAAGGTACTCCTCATTATATCCTATTCTTTCATGCCTGGCCAATAAAATAACCAGTGGCAAACCAATGAGTACTTTGAATGTACTCGCAAGCAACCCATGTTTTGGTTCAAGATACAACAATGCATGATATAGGTAAATTTTTGCAGAAAGCTAGTTTTAAGTGCAATGACATGTTCAACAACTTGTAAGACATGCATCAGGAGAATTCAAGTAACCATGAGGATAGGTTACAGATATCAACATAAATAGAGTGGGCATCAACCCAACTCAATCATGCCAAGTCCCTTGACTTGACCCAAGTAGTTTTATCAACACACACACACGGTTTGTAAAATTCTAGACGTAGTTTAAGTAGCACCGCCCAACTGTCCTTGACCGTGGACACGACTATTTGAATAGTTTTACACTCTGTAGAGGTTGCACACTTTACCCACAAGATCCCGGGAACTTCCATGTCATCCACGACCCGTGATACCTCAAGTACCCGGGGTAAGCACCCGATCACTATCTTTCCCTAGACGGCACTAACAAGGAGTCCACTCGTTGTTCCGTATCCTCACGATGTACATCATACGTGACTCACTCGAGATCGTAACATCTGAGAGGGGACACAATGGTGTATCCGGTGCCCTGTGAAAACAATCATGGCCGCCCTACCTGGCATGACCCGTCCCGAGAGAGAGCACCAACTCTCCCCCGTCACTAGTAATGCGGGCTCCAAGCTAGTATCGTCCTAGGTAATCAATAATGCCCTTTCCCATACAAGGGTAGAGTGGTTGCTCATGTAAGGTTGGGACAGTCGACAAATCTTAACTCTAATCCGTTTTCGAAAACAACACACACTTGCCTCGGTACACCACTTCGTCATCAAGTGGTTACCCATCTCATCATCTCCCTCAGGCATAAGTGGCACCCGACGGGGCTTTCGAAAAGTCTTTTGAAAATACTTTGTCTCCTTCACCATGCATATACCCGTCCCTTTTTGCGTAGCATCTACTTTATCATCCTATCTACTCCCACCGGCATAACCCTCATAAGAAGGTAGGGTCATGCACAATGCAAGTATCAACGAGGAAGTAACGGTGGCAAACCATCAAAGTGGTTACCACCTCATCATGATTCCGTTGCAACAACAATATGGTGCTATATGACATGCATAAAAATGGTTTCATAGACATGGTCAAAGGGCTGCTTGCCTGTTTTAACAAAGTCTTCGAGGTCTTCAAATATCTCTGGTCCAACTCCAAGCATTTTGTCTACTTCATCAACTATCATCGAAAACAACCATAATAAGCAACATGACAAGGCAAAAAAGTTCTCTAAAAATGTGAGTTGGGCGTTTCTAGGATACCTCTGGTCCTATGAGGAATGACCAAGGTGATTTCATTGGAAGTGGACCAATGGATATTTCTAAACATTTTGATATGATGGAATCAAGGGGTTTATGGATTTGCAAGAAGTGCAAAGAAACATTATATTGAAAAATGAGCAAGGGCACCCATTTAACAAAGCATGATTTTAGAAGCCTCTCGGAGTGGGTTTTACTGGTTTTGGAGTTCAAATGATTTTCCTATGAATTGGCAAAGTTGACAAATATGAAGAAATGGCTCATTATTTAGTCGGGTACAGAAAGTATTAAGAAAAATGTTCATAAACTAAGTTATGAACTTATAAGCATATAGGAATTTGAATCATGGCATTTGGGTCAATTTTGAGCTCTCTATGATTTTCTAAAGTTCATCACAAAAATATGAAAAATAGGATTTGATAAATATTTGTGAAGGAAATGCTTTTGTAAAAATGTGACAATAGCACCATGTGGTAGGGCATGATTTTAGAAACTACTAGAAATTTGAATCATCAAATTTGGAGTTAATTTGAATTATTTATGGATTTTTGAAGTTGACTGAAAAAAAGAAAGAGGGAATAAGGTTTTAACCTTACCCTGCGCACATGGCGTCAGATAGACCGTGGGCCGGCCCAGCGGCTCGGCTGCGCGGGCAAAGGTGGTGACGCCAAAGGCGTACTGGGGGAAGGCGCCATCGAGCGGGGCAAGCGGATCGGACCGAAGCCGTTTCCACTTAACCCGATTGGTGGGCCGGCTCGGTCGCCTCTGCCGCTGACGGGCGGGCCCCCTGCCACCTGGCGGGGCGGTCGTCCTCTACCTCCCGCTCGAGGCAGAGCAGGGGAGGCAGAGCGCATGCTGGCGCTCGTCCGGTGATAGCCGGCGCCTCCGGCCGTCTCCCGCGATGCTCTGCCTATGGGCGAGCTCAGCGCAGAGCGGCGCATCCGCTGATGCAGGTCACGGCCGCCGGAGGGGGCTGAGGTGACCGCAGCTTTGACAGTGGCGGGGGAGGTCGTCGGCCATCCGTGGCTCTCGGTGTTCGAGCATCCCCGCGATGGTTCGAGGAGGTGGGGAGGTTCGCCGAACCACTGGGAGCCTTTGTGTGGAGAAAAGGGAGGGAGGTGAGCTCGGTGTTGCTCGAATTTTAGCGAGCCGAAGCAGCGGCCGTGCGGTGGTAGGAGGAGAAGGAAGGTGCAGGAGGAGGATCAGGCTGCTCGAGGAGGTTGCTGGGGGAAAGAGGGAGTGAACCGAGGCCAGAGAGGGCTCGGGGTGGCGTTTTATGGCGGGGCGATGGTGCGCCGTGACCTCATGCGCCGGCAAGGCTGTTGCCGTCGCTGCAAGCCACGGGGGCACGCGTGGGCGTGTCTAGGGTGCTCGTGGGGTTGGTCTAGGGCAAGTGGAGAGAAGAGAGATAGCGGGAAAGGGCCAGAGCATCGCGCGTGTGAGTTTGCTCATTGGAGATCTCGGGCGGCCGGCGCGCGTGCGAGCTGGGGTGAGAGGAGGGAAAAGAAGGAGGGGGACAGAGGCGTGGCGTGTTGCAGACGTCGAGGCGCATCGTCGGGCGCGCTGGGGAGGCCTGAGGTGGCCGGAGGCGTTTGGAAGGGGGCGGCTATAGTGCGGGAGCGTACCGTAGCGTGCTCCAGAGCGTGCAAATGGCCGGCATGCCATTTGTTTGGCAAAGTGGGCACGGCCAAGCATGTCTGGTAGCTCTAGGGAGGAGTAAATAATGTGGGGAAAGCCTTGGATGCCTTGGGTGGCCACTGGAGTGAGGAGGGAGGTGAGGAAGAGGGGTGCAAGGGTTGTCCAGAGAGGTAAAAGAGGTGGTTTCACCCCTCAATTATTGATCTGAGATGCAACCATTATTACTGGAGGTAGAAGAGGTCTAGGAGGGTCTATGGTAAAAAGTAGAACTCATGGAGATTAGTGGAAGGGGTCAAAACAGGGTTTTTTAGTAAAATGGCAGAAGGTGTTTGTTGCTGGTTTGGGCAAGAAGATGAACTCCTCTTGTCATAAGGATTGACAGGGTCAAATGGCATGATAAAATAAGGGGTTCCACCAAGATTGAGTTCATTTGGGCAAAGTTGCCAATGAAACTTTTGTAAACCCTAGAAATCAACAGAAATAGACTTTCCAGGATTTAGTCATATAAATCTATTCTCCTTGATGCACCACTTGGTGTAGTATCATCATTTGAGGTTCTTAACATTTCCATAAAAGTTGAGATCAAAAGGGGAAAGTTTCCAATGTAGAGTTGTTCAAATTTGGTTCTGGACAGGAAGGGTTTTGGGGCACTTTAATCAAGTTAACTTGTTCCCCAACTTGTGCTACTTGGTCTAGATGATTTATTAGGACATTTTAGCATGTGGACCAATCTTGAGAGTATTTGGGGAAGTTTGCTAATGCAAAGTTGTTCAAACTTGGAAAAGGGCAGAAATGGTTTGTTGAGGGTTTCATGGGGTTATACTATTCTCCATGACATGAGGCTTGGCCAGATCATCAAATATGTCATATGTGACATGATAGAATTTTCTTGGAATTCTTGGAGAATATTTCCTTTGTAAATATTTCAAAATCTTGAAATATTCAGGAAGGGTTTTTGAGGTATTTGACCAATATTTTGAACATGACCATGTGTTGAAACTCATATATATGGACAATATATGTCCACTGAGTTTCCCTAAATTTTCACAAATATTTCTAAAGCATTAAAATAATTTTAACCTATTAAATACCATTTCTGTCGTAAAGAAAACTCCTTTAAATAAAATAATAAAATATATTTTTGTGGTTTTGGGGAGTCCTATACCTAATAGGTTTCAAATATACTCTTTGAAATATTTTTCATACCCCAAATCAAGTACTTGTAGTGCAACCTCAATCTAGGGGTTTTGGAAAACTAAATTTAGAAAAATACTTTTTGTCCAAATTATTATTATAAGAAAATTCTATATTGTACTATACACATGGCATGATCATTGGGCAGAGATTTTGGATCAAGGAGAAGGAGTATAAGAGTTGGGGGATTTATTTAATTTTTAGAGCACTTGCAAACAACAGACAAAATCCAATCAAGGCAAAGTACAAAACACACAAAACTTTTTGTCAAACCACATTTTATCATTATTTGTCACTTTAAGTGTTGTGCCATGAAAATTAGGGTGTGACAGACCTACCCCCCTTACAAGAATCTCATCCCCGAGATTCCCAAACTAGGTGTGGAAAGGAGTACGGAACTTGGATCCGGGGTAGTCTTCACGTCCTCATAATGCTTCTGCTTCCGAGTGGTGTTCCTTTGAACCTTGAAGTACTTAATGGTGTGTCTTTATGTATGACGTTCTGCTTGATCCAGCTTGCTAAGGGGTTTTCGCGTATGTCAGGTTGGGCTGGGGATTGATGGCTCGGTGGTCGATGCCCTCGTAGAGATCGGGCTGGTTAGGAAGTTGAAAACACTTCTGGGGGTGTGTCGCGTGGAAGACGCTGTGCACAGTGGGTAACTCAGGTGGCAACTCCAGCTGGTGACTGTCTTCTCTTCGTCCCGTAGTGATCTCAGAGGGGGCTGTTAAATCTTGGAGTGATCTCGAAGGGGGCCGATGAATCTTGGTGTGGGTCTCCTTGTCATGGAAATGCTTGGTTCCTTAGAGAGGAGTGGCTCGCAGATACACCTGGTCTTCAACGAGAAAATTCACGTCTTGACGATGGTGGTGGGTGTAGTTCTTCCTCCTTGGCACGGCGGTCTTCAAATGTTCCTTGACTAGCTGAACGGCTCTTCTTCCATCTTCGGGTGGATAAGTAGGTCACCAAATGATGATGACAACTATCTTGTCTAAGCACTCCATGAAGACTTTGTTCACGGGGTACATAAAGTAGGCTGGGGAATTAGTGGTGGTCTTTGTTGAGTGTGGGCCAAGGTGTTCTAGATCTAGTGTTAAGGCCCTAAGGTCCTGATCCGACCATGTTGTAGCTTGGTAGGGCGTAAGGATTTGAAGGATTCTAGTGTGCGAGTGAACATTTATCATCTTATCTTTAAGCACGGTTCCTGAGATGCCAATTGTGCTATCTAGTCCTTTAAACAAATCACATCATATCACTGATAGTGTCATTTCGTATAGGTCAACTCCAATCATCACTCATGTGATTCATATCCTCATGACTCTCGAGAGGAGGTCTAACAAAATCATATATGTCTACAATCCCCAAACCCATATGTGTGTCTACCCCTAAAAATCCATGGGTAGAACATATAAGCTGCTAAGCTTGAACGCGAGAATCCAAGTGCTCAGCCTATTCTTCCAAGGTCTAAGATAAAGCACCTCTATCCTAAGGAAACACACCGTAAGCCACTCCAAGATCTTGTTTCCTTCCTATGAATCAACTCCAATAGCCCCTTAACTTCCATCAATCACTACATAATCCATTTAATTCTACAAATCCAATGTTTATGGTGTTCCACATGATCTTCTAATGTCCTATAATCCTCAAATACTTGAAAAGGGTTATCCTTACTATAGTCAGTCCACCAATTCCCATTATCGGGGTCAAGTAACTTCCAACCTCCAGCTTATATAGATCCTTAAATCAACTCCGACAATTAATCCAATCTCCTAGTTTATTATCCATCGAAAAACATGGTATCATAATTGAGGTCATAAGTATAAATCCAATTTAATTCGAACCATGTAGACTTACTCAGCATCTAGACTCCATTAGGATCACCTATTTAATCCAAAATATCATGGTCAGCTATCTTCTATCAATATCTCCTGGCTAAGTCAAATCCTTATACCTTCAAGAATTTCGTCGTGCGATCATAATTGTCCTACTAAATCCAATTTACTCAGGGGTAATGAAAGCTATGCTAATCTATACTCATGATCCCACCAAGTTCATCTACCAACATCAAAGCCTCATAATCCACCAAATATTCTCATATAATTCCTCAAGTCATTGATATAAACTCATCAAGTCATTTGTCTTCTATTCCTATATCCTCAGATTGGTCCTCCCTATGGAATCATCAGTTTTGGTGCTATCTTAGGAAGATAATGTGCTCGTTCACTATGCCCATTAGTTCCATAATGAACCCAGTGATAAGCAAGGCTTACTGCAGCTTAACTTGTTCTCTTGTGATTCCGTAGGTTAAGCTCATGGTTAAGGTTTCGAGCTGGGGTATCTCGTGAAGTCCTGTAGGGTCTAGGGATAGGGTTCTAGTCTTGAGGTGTAAACATACGGGGTTGTACTGGGTAGAGGAGGTTGTAGCAAAAGTCTTCAGTGCTTGTTGGTCGCTGAGGTGGAATCCTTGGTGCATATTGTCTTGCTTGTCTTTAGTTGAGGAGAGAGATGAGAGGGAAAAGTAGCATAGAGGAGGGGAATGCCTAAAGGGGTTTCTATAGTGAAAGTGCAAACAAACAGGTGCAAAAAGGGCCAAACTGAAGAAGCAAGGTAAGGAAGGTGATATAGTCGCATACTTGTCGCCTAGGGCAAAAGTGCGACCTATGTCAAAACACAAACAAATGAAAACAAGAAACACACAGTCATGGTTCTATTCGAACCATCATACGGACTCGACTGCGCATAGGGGGTACACGACTCATCCTACCCTAGGGGTTCTCGGACTAAGTAGTCGTGCTTTACTTCGTGCCTCATGCAGTCTTTTGGGTTTTCCTCAGGTGTTTCTACGTCTCTTGTAGTTGTTCAACGAAACAATTCCGTGTTGAGCCTGAAGATTCTTCGACAACTTCTCGCATGTTGAAGTGATGGGATGAAGGTAGCTCCTCATAGCTGGCGTTGACTTGGTCTCCTCTTGTCTTCTTATTCATGACGATCCTTTTTGCATTCTAAGGCATTAGCGGTTCCAGGTGGCAATCCTTTATGCATTGGCATTAACAAGGCATAGTAGAGGTCCAATCTGTCGGGAACATTGTTGACAATATCGTCACCGAGAGCGGGGGATGAAGAGAACCATTTTCCTGCTCACTATAGTGAGGCGGACCAAATGGCGAGGTTCTCATCCACCGGTGGTTGCCGATACAACAACGGTAGTGACAGGGTTACTCTATTGGCAATGTATATCATGATCTTGCATGTCCTATGCGCTGGTCATCATAGGCCAAGATTGCATAATCCTGGGGCAGTTTCAAAGGTGTCACCATCCTCTGGGTCTTCATGTCCTCATTCCTCGAGGGCATATCTTCTGTTGGCATCGTCTTGCTGTGGTGTCGCAAATCTTGTGTTCAGAAGAGGTGGGTGAGTGTCTGGCAAGGCGTCCTCCTTCTAGATTATCCACGAGGATTACAAGGAATCCAGTGGTCAGGGGCATAAGGGTTCTAGTGACCAAAAGTTTTTGAAGGGGAAGATATCAATAAGGAAAGTATACCTTAGTTTTTGAAAAACTAAGAAGGGAAGAGAAGCATAGATAGTTTGAAAACTGATAATAGTTTTGGAAATAGTTTTACCCTAACTAACGACCATGCTAACTAAGGCTTCCCACAGTCAGGATGGCTCTGATACCAGCTCTGTGGGGACCCCAACTCATAAGTCGAGATCACCGAATGCATGTGTACAGTGATCCCAGAGATCAATGCTCGCTGAACACACAGAAGCTGAATAACAAGAGTCTTACATCCATACATACCATTTTACACAAGTAGGACCATGATGGTCAAGTCTTGAGTGTATCATCGCAGCGGAAATCTTCAATAACAACTTGGACCCATGCCATCTGCCTTAACCCTACAGGCATTCTGACTGGGAAGTGTCCTAGCTGGCATGTTCGTCACCAAGGTACTCCTCATTATATCATGTTCTTTCATGCCTGACTTATAAAATAACCAGTGGCAAACCAATGAGTACTTTGAATGTACTCGCAAGAAACCCATGTTTTGGTTCAAGATACAACAATCCATGATATGGGTAAATTTTTGCAGAAAGCTAGTTTTAAGTGCAATGACATGTTCAAAAACTTGTAAGACATGCATCAGGAGAATTCAAGTAACCATGAGGACAGGTTACAGATATCAACATAAATAGAGTGGGCATCAACCCAACTCAATCATGTCAAGTCCCTTGACTTGACCCAAGTAGTTTTATCAAGACACACACACGGTTTGTAAAATTCTGGACGTAGTTTAAGCAGCACCGCCCAACTGTCCTTGACCGTGGACACGGCTATTCGAATAGTTTTACACTCTGCAGAGGTTGCACACTTTACCCACAAGATCCAGGGAACTTCCGTGTCATCCACGACCCACGATACCTTAAGTACCCGGGGTAATGTCAGGACCCCGACTCAATGCCACATCGATCTAGCATGTAACACCTCATATCACTTTGCGGCCTCACGCACGGTATTCCCACGGGTGTCGCCTTACCTTTGCCCGGGACCGTTTGCGCCTTTTGGCACACGTATATGACAGTGTCGCTAGCATCCATATGATAAGGAGCCCGGGCTGACATGGCTAGTCGTAAACCCAAAGCGGCACAGACTTACAGGGACAGGCATCCATGACCCAGCATCGAACGTGTCGGTCATCAGCGAGTGAATCCAGGCTGTAGCACTGGGCTAGCAGGACTCCGGTGAACCGGGCTGTAGCAGGCTAACAGGACTCCGGTATTCACCGCGTGACATTTCCCCGAAGGGACAGACACAGGAACGAAGAAGGACACATGCCGGCCAGCCTAAGTGTTCCGGAGCAGTAGCAAGCTACCATGGCTCAGTGGAAAAACTAGGAGACATTTCCCCGTAAGAGAGGCTACTAAAGATAAACAACTAGATGGTCAGATCCCACACATACCAAGCATTTCAATAACATACTCACAATATGCTCGATATGTGCAAATACAACATGGCATCACAACATGACTCTATGACTCAAGTAATCTATTCAATAGGCTCCGAGGAGCGAGATATTACAAACATGGGTCTCATGACCCAACATTCAGAGCATACAAATCAAGCACAAGCGGAAGCTATCATGTCTGAGTACAGACATCTATAAATGAAAAAGGCTGAGAAGCCTGACTATCTACCAAATCCCGCCGAGGCACAAGATCGTAGCTGAGGTAACAAGCTAAACGTCGAAGACCACGCGGAAATACTAGTGAGACTGAAGTCTCTCTGCAAAACATAAAATAGGCAAACGTGAGTACAAATGTACCCAGCAAGACTTACATCAGATCTATCTACATATGCATCATTATCAACAAAGGGGTGGTGGGGTTTAATTGCAGCAAGCCAGCTCTGACTCGGTGGCTATCCTAAACTACGACTGCAATGTAACTCTTTGAGGTGGCGCACACGAGTCCACATATTCACCAACCAATACCCCACTATGGATCCGCTCCCGTCTCCCTACGAGAACGCCATCCATAGCACTCACGCTTATCTTGCGTATTTTAGAGTATCCACTTTCACTTGTCTATGAACTGATATAAGCAACCCAGAGGTCCTTTTCCGTGGACACGGCTATTCGAATAGATTAGGTTAACCCTGCAGGGGTGTACTTCTTCACACACGCTCTCACCACTTACCGCCGTTTACACGACATGTACTCGGCAACCTTCAAGCGGAAGCCCAACGTGGGTGTCGGCCACGGCCTACCTAAACACTCAAGTCTCTAGTCCAGGTTTATCGCCTATTCGGGTTCCATCCATGAGGAGATCCGGCCGGAGTTTCGCTCACAGCCCCAAACGATGTGAACAGGGTTCCCGAGACACCAAACGGGCGCCCGGTACACCGTGCCACGTGCCTACCGCATCACAGCCCACCCCTACGGTCAGCGCTGCGCACGGCCTCCAGCATACTACAAACACCAGAAACTACTTGCAACTCCTGGACAGAGGACAAGGGTGATTAAGAAGCCGAGAGGGTCCATTGGTTTCGGGCCCAATGCGTGGTAGTAGCTGAATCATGGATCACAAACACAGAACTCAGTTCCTGAGGACGGCTGCAATGAGACAACCCACCATGTACTCCTACATGGCCTCTCACCGCTACCTTTACCAAATCGTGTTCACACACTTAGCTCACACACAGTAGGACATGTTCACACACCTCTGATTCATCCCCGATGAATCAGACCTGACTCAACTCTAAGCAGTAGCAGGCATGACAAAGAAGCATGAATGAGTAGGCACATCAGGGCTCAAACAACTCCTACTCATGCTAGTGGGTTTCATCTAATTACTGTGGAATGACAGGTCATGCAGAGGATAAAGGGGTTCAGCTACCGCAGCAAGTAACAAATATGTCGTTGTTGTCCTAATGCAGTAAAAGAGAGCAGAAGCGAGAGAGTAGGATTGTATCGGAATGGACAAGGGGGTTTTGCTTGCCTGGCACTTCTAAAGATAACATTGAGTCTTCATCAGTGTCAACGATCACAACGTCGGAACATCCTCTACTGGGAGGGAACAGATACCGGCAACAAAGAAGAAATACAATCAATGCAATGCACAATATGATGCATGCTCATGACATGGCAATATGAATGTGTTTTGGGCTAATGCAACTAGCAACAGATTAAATGAAGTTGGTTTGAATACAAGATTCAAATTCAAACTCCATATATGGTTATTTAACTGCCCTTTATTTGATTTCTGCTAAACAGCAGCTATAAGTTGTTCTAGCATGCATGAAAATGGTACAGATGGATTCCTTGAATTTTTCTGATAATTTTTCATATATAAATTATTTAATTTGGAGTTACGGTTGAATTTCTATGATTTTTAGAAGTTTTTACAATTTTCTGGAATTTTCTGATTATTTAGAATTAAAATAATTCCAGAAAATGAATTATGGCGTCAGCATGTCATCACCTTGACGTCAGCAGGTCAACAGGGCGCCTCCAGGTCAAACCTGACCAGTGGGGTCCACTAGTCAGTGACCCAGGGCTGTTTAGTGTCAATGGCAGGTGGGGCCGGGTCAAAGGCCACGTCAGCATGGTCAAAGCTGACGTGTGGGGCCACTGTGATTAATCTAAACTAACAGAAGTTTAAGCCGTGGTTAATTAAGGGCATGGGGCCCAGCTGTCAGTGTCACAAAGCGGTGATTAGTGGCTAATTAAGCCAGCCACGTCACTGGCCACCGGAGTTCGGCCGGCGGCGACCCGGAACGCGGCGGAAGTTCACCGGGGTTGCGCTACGGGCGACGGCTGGACGCGCGAAGGGCACCAGAAGGTAGCCCGTGCCCGTGCGCACCTAGGGGGGCCAACGGGAGGTGCGGGGGTGGACGGAGTCCGCCGGAGTGGAGCCCGAGGCGGCGGCCGGAGCTCGGGTGGGTGCGGGGTTAGTGCTGCAGCTTGCAAACAAGCTAGCTGCCACGCTAGCGTTGCTCCACGGGTCGTTGCGAATGCAACGGACGCACGCGCAGGGCCATTTGGTCACCGGGGCTTCGCCGGCGACGAGTCCGTGCGGCGGAGCGTCTCGGCTCTGGTAGAGGGGGCGGCTAGAGCTCGAAATCGAACTTGGGGTTAGGGGGAAACGGAGCAGGGACTCACGGGGATCGTGCAGGGCGGGTCAGCGAGCTCGGGGGCGCGCCGGAGTGGCCGAATTCGACGGAGAACGGCGCCGGGGCCGAAGCTCGGAGATGATGACGATGGCGGCTGCTCGGGGCCCTTCCGGTCACGTGGCTCGGTGAGGGGGTTGGCGACGAGGTGCAGGAGCTCGGGAGCACGTCGGAGAGGGGAGGGGGTGGCCGTGGTCATGGGTACGGCGACGATGGCGGCGAGCTCCGCTCGGTGGTGTGCGCGAGAGGGAAACAGAAGAGGGAATGGGGTCCAGGGGGAGAGAGGGGAGGTGCAGGGGGCGAGGGCGGCTCCGTGGCGTCGCGAGGGAGTCGGGGAGGCTGCCACGGCGAAGCAGGAGGTGGCCGGCGCTCTTCGGGCGCGCGCCACGCCTCGCCTCTGCCTACTGGCAGAGGAAGAAGAGGACATGGAGGGAGGTGGGCTGGGCCGGCTGGGGGGGGGGGCTGGGCCAGGTAGGCTGCGGTAAGTGGCCCAGGTAAGCTCTGTTCTTTTTATTTTATTTCAGTTTTCTATTTTGCAGGTTTGTTTTGAATTTGGTTTTGAAACCAATTCAATTTATTTTGCTTCTGACAATATTTTTAGGAGCTAAAAGAATTAAAACAATGCTCCACAAAATATTTTAGAATTATTGGACCTATATTTATTTAATAGTAGATATAAATCCAATTCAAATAATTATTGATTTAATTCAAATGCCCAAATTAAATGTTTCTGAGACACCAAAATATTGGTTTGGATTTTACCTCTTGCCAATATTTCCAGAGGATATCAGGAACATTTTCTTGGACACATTTGAGAAGATTTAATTGTTGGTTATTTTTAGAGGTTTCTGAGGCTTCGAAAATTCCTCAATTCAAATTTCATTTGAATTTAAACATGATGCAGCAAGAGGTCTAGCCTAGTGCATTACCAGAAGCTAGGGATGTGACAACTCACCCCCACTAAACAAGAATCTCGTCTCGAGATTCAAGCGTAGGGTAGGATGAAGGGGAAACGGAAACTAGTACAATCTTCACGATCCAGGTTGTACTTCAAATGAACGTTGATTTGAACACCATCTTTGTCTTGTCGTCTTGCTCTGAGAAATCCTGCCAACATGACATGGAGGGAAGAAGGAGACTCTAGAAGGGTCGATCTTCTCGAAGATCGAACAACTCACGGAATGAGACATAGGACCATCTCTCGGGTTGAGACACGAGTTACACATCAAGAGGGGTGGAAAGAGACGGATGACGAAGGTGCACTAGGTGGACAACAATTCCACACCTAAGAAGGTGGTGAACGGTTGTCAACGTAGCGAGGAGTTGTGTTTCCATAATACCATAACGATGCACCTTAGGGAAGGTGACTCATAGAAATATCCTCTTAAGTGGCAAAAAGAATTACCTTTGATTCAGAGATCGTTGAGACTCTTTAAACCAACCTAAGGCAATTCTCGACCGATCTTTTGGAGGGGGTCGGTAGAATGGCATACTCGGAATTGGATGATGTGGATTACCTTGTTGAAGACAACGTAATGGATGAATTTTCTTACCACCGGAAATGGAAGAGACCCATGGTAGAATGGCACATTGGCGGTGCAAGCTGGGAACAAAATGCAAATGCTGGGAATGATTCTGGTAACTGGGGAAGAACCCAACAATAGAGAGTGAATTCACTGTTTGAATAGGTCATAGCATTGCCGAGGGAACTGAGAGCAAACCCAGCTAGTGCCGAGGATAACACGTAGCGCTTGTGCGTGCTCTCAAGAACTTGAGCATTTCCATATTCATCAAGGTTTTACCAACATCCGTGTCAAGGGTCCGGTAACACAACTTACTACCATGATGAATGGTGATGGAGGATGCAGATGCAAAGGAAGATAACACCTTCTCAGATTACACCTTAGCGAAGCCAAGGAACAAAATCTGGATGATCGACCGAGAGACATTTAACACTCCGCTTCTAATGTTCTCCTTGATGTGCTAGTGTATCCCATTCATAGATACGGTTTGATAACTAGAACATCAAGTAAAGGTCGGACTTCGGGAACACAACAAATCATAAGGCACAACTAGAGAGTAAATCCTACGAAGTCCTTATGGGAAGGTGGCCAACTTCATCAATCAAGATATTATAATAACAGGTCTTCCGGCTGGGTGTGTTGGCCATGACATCCACTTTATCGGTTATCGCGAGACCAATATTATAGTTCTTGGGAAATGTTCCAAACCATCATATCTGCCTGAGATTCAGATCTGGTTGGTGTCAGGATATTCCAGACTCATCGAGTCTAGGAAGAAAAACGAAAGTTTGCAACACAAATCGACGAGATGACGTTGCGAGATTCTCGGAAGATGAACTACGATAGCAAGCTCCAAAACATGAGCTGGTTCTGCTACAAACATGTGAACACGTTGTCCTAGACAAGCATGACCACGTGGTAGTCTTATAATAAAACACTACCGAGTTCAGGAGGGGGAACCATCAACGAGGGTATCGAAGTTCTTTCATAAGTCCGGATTAGCTCTTATGAAGGAACTCCTTCTCCTTGAACAAATCAATCAGTGGCTTGGTGTGCTAGGGATACATATAGATTGAAGGTTGCAAGTCTTCAAACCACAGCATTCTTCGCACGTGTGCATGACTGATTTGGAATGATTCCAAAGAAAGCAACATTGACTTTCTCGAATCCACGGCGGCAACTTGCATCAGATGCACATGAATTAAAGGAAGTCACTACCTTCATCCAAACATATGCTTCATGAGCTAGCATGAACAAATGCTTTCAAAAGTTTCCAACACTAGCTTAATGTTTAGCAAAATTATGGAGAAGACAAGGATGTTGTCAATGGGCACAACAACAATTCATCTGGGTTTCCTTTTAAAAGGAATTCCATAGTTAAGTGAACAAGTGATAGCATTGGTCAGACCTAAAAGATATAATGGTGTATGCTCGAGGGATCAACCACGAAATAAGACAACATTACGAGCATCGTTGGTACTGATTTGATTTGACGATAGCCCACACTCAAATCAAAGGATTGATAAGACAATAGGTCCAGCAACTGATCACAAGGACCAATCGATGAAGATATCATCTTTCTTCAACACACACTACACAAGAATATCCCTTTGGATGAACTAAATCGGGCAAGCTTCTATCTTCCAACTCTCCAAGTTGATGCATAGCTTAACCAACTAGCTCAGGGGTATCCAACACGGATTCTTGGAGAAAGGGTGGTTTACAGGATAAACCAACTTGATCATGAGCTTAACATAACAGTCAGGCGACAACCTGGTGATACTTTCGAGAAGATATTCGGAAAATCACGAACCACCGATATGTTACTAAGCTCGAGAACAATCTTGCTTTTCAGATCAAGATGATATGATCAAATGAGCGAGGACTTGACAAAATCCTAACTCATCAATCAAAGAGTGCACCAGGAAATAAAGACTAGGTAGCACGATCAATCTTAGAATGGTGATTCAATAACCAACATACTAAGAATAAGATTATTGTCCATTAACTACCAAGCAATGGGGTTGCTAGGAGTATTGAGTTCACACATCATGATTCACTTGTCGGCACTCCGGCTGCAACAACACGGAACCGAGGAATGAACAATGATGGCAAGAAGTATCACTGTACCAAGAGTTCATAGGATGGTGTGCAATTCCTATAACAATCCCGATATAAAGATGGTAATACTTCAGGGTAGAACAGGATCAAAGGCTGGATTAGCAATTTGATCTGCGGGGCACAACTTCTTTGACCCAATCCTGGATATGGAAGAGGTACTGGAGTTTGTTTCTCCTAGTCATTTTGCGATAGAATGGCTTGACGGACCACAAGAGTATTAGGCATCGATAAACGAACGCACGCATACTCTTGACTATCAATTGATAGACGAGGGTCAGAATGCAACTAAAGAGATCAACTCAAAGGATCATATAATTTTCTGAGTTGTGGACGCATAGATTAGTATGTCGAACCAAGTTCAACATGTTTCTTCCGGATAACCCATGCAGAAAGGTAGAACTGGCAGAGTCACGATTTATGAATGGAGAACTCCTCAAGAGTACTCTAATTGTGATCTTTTGATCCAATAAACATCTGCCATAAGCGGTTCATAGTATTTGGAAGAAGGAAATACCACGGACCTCGAGGACTATCGCAAAGTTACTAATATCCTGAAGGAACTAGCAAACACTATCAACATGAAGTAAGTAGAGTGAATCTCGTGTTCAAAGCTCAAGGAGTAGAATACCTACTACTAAGTAGCATCACAGGATGCTTTCGAGAATGATGGCCAGAATCATCACACTGGGAACACAAATCATGGCTAAATTACTAGATGATCCCCTAAGACACCTAGGGTCATAATAATATCTCCAACATATATGTCAAGGTAACGGAGTACCTCAACTTACTGATTAGTGTGGTTAATCTGGCCTATGGGAACATTGAAACGGGAAGAAAGGATTTGCAAATGCATCAGACTACTTAGAAACCTGGGATGACTCGGACAGCATAACGGCTGTAAATGCTCAGAAAAGATTTGAGACATTCACAAAAATGGTGGCATAACCACTCAGAAGCACAATATCAAGGTTTCGAGATCAACAATTAACATACAGAGGTACAAACTGAACTGAGGCTTAAATCCAACAAACTTATAAGTCTACTGATTAGTAACACGTGATCCTAATAGAAAGAAGAGATAGCCTAGTTCTTAATCCCCGTAGAAGAGAAGATGACTCAGATCAGAAGGGCATAAGGTATAAGGAATAAAAAGAGCCTTACGTTCCATCCCACAATCAATTCCCTTATATAACTAAAGAATTTCTAGACTCAACTTCGACCAGTTTGGCTTGGTAATCCTACAGGCAGTCAAGCTCTGATACCAACGCTGTCAGGACCCCGACTCAATGCCACATCGATCTAGCATGTAACACCTCATATCACTTTGCGGCCTCACGCACGGTATTCCCACGGGTGTCGCCTTACCTTTGCCCGGGACCGTTTGCGCCTTTTGGCACACGTATATGACAGTGTCGCTAGCATCCATATGATAAGGAGCCCGGGCTGACATGGCTAGTCGTAAACCCAAAGCGGCACAGACTTACAGGGACAGGCATCCATGACCCAGCATCGAACGTGTCGGTCATCAGCGAGTGAATCCAGGCTGTAGCACTGGGCTAGCAGGACTCCGGTGAACCGGGCTGTAGCGGGCTAACAGGACTCCGGTATTCACCGCGTGACATTTCCCCGAAGGGACAGACACAGGAACGAAGCAGTAGCAAACTACCATGGCTCGGTGGAAACACTAGGAGACATTTCCCCGTAAGAGAGGCTACTAAAGATAAACAACTAGATGGTCAGATCCCACACATACCAAGCATTTCAATAACATACTCACAATATGCTCGATATGTGCAAATACAACATGGCATCACAACATGACTCTATGACTCAAGTAATCTATTCAATAGGCTCCGAGGAGCGAGATATTACAAACATGGGTCTCATGACCCAACATTCAGAGCATACAAATCAAGCACAAGCGGAAGCTATCATGTCTGAGTACAGACATCTATAAATGAAAAAGGCTGAGAAGCCTGACTATCTACCAAATCCTGCCGAGGCACAAGATCGTAGCTGAGGTAACAAGCTAAACGTCGAAGACCACGCGGAAATACTAGTGAGACTGAAGTCTCTCTGCAAAACATAAAATAGGCAAACGTGAGTACAAATGTACCCAGCAAGACTTACATCAGATCTATCTACATATGCATCATTATCAACAAAGGGGTGGTGGGGTTTAACTGCAGCAAGCCAGCTCTGACTCGGTGGCTATCCTAAACTACGACTGCAATGTAACTCTTTGAGGTGGCGCACACGAGTCCACATATTCACCAACCAATACCCCACTATGGATCTGCTCCCGTCTCCCTACGAGAACGCCATCCATAGCACTCACGCTTATCTTGCGTATTTTAGAGTATCCACTTTCACTTGTCTATGAACTGATATAAGCAACCCAGAGGTCCTTTTCCGTGGACACGGCTATTCGAATAGATTAGGTTAACCCTGCAGGGGTGTACTTCTTCACACACGCTCTCACCACTTACCGCCATTTACACGACATGTACTCGGCAACCTTCAAGCGGAAGCCCAACGTGGGTGTCGGCCATGTCCTACCTAAACACTCAAGTCTCTAGTCCAGGTTTATCGCCTATTCGGGTTCCATCCATGAGGAGATCCGGCCGGAGTTTCGCTCACAACCCCAAACGATGTGAACAGGGTTCCCGAGACACCAAACGGGCGCCCGATACACCGTGCCACGTGCCTACCGCATCACAGCCCACCCCTACGGTCAGCGCTGCGCACGGCCTCCAGCATACTACAAACACCAGAAACTACTTGCAACTCCTGGACAGAGGACAAGGGTGATTAAGAAGCCGAGAGGGTCCATTGGTTTCAGGCCCAATGCGTGGTAGTAGCTGAATCATGGATCACAAACACAGAACTCAGTTCCTGAGGACGGCTGCAATGAGACAACCCACCATGTACTCCTACATGGCCTCTCACCGCTACCTTTACCAAATCGTGTTCACACACTTAGCTCACACACAGTAGGACATGTTCACACACCTCTGATTCATCCCCGATGAATCAGACCTGACTCAACTCTAAGCAGTAGCAGGCATGACAAACAAGCATGAATGAGTAGGCACATCAGGGCTCAAACAACTCCTACTCATGCTAGTGGGTTTCATCTAATTATTGTGGAATGACAGGTCATGCAGAGGATAAAGGGGTTCAGCTACCGCAGCAAGTAACAAATATGTCGTTGTTGTCCTAATGCAGTAAAAGAGAGCAG